>NW_027228428.1:0-97218 GCF_037783145.1 Equus przewalskii
TTCTGGCACGTCTGAGAGGTGGTTCCAACATGCCCGGCAGGTCATTTCGGAGAGTCGTCCAAGTGGTTCTGGCGTAGCCCGCAGGTGATTTTGGCGTGTCCGGCAGGTGGTTCCGCCGTGCTCGGCAGGTGGTTCAGGCATGGCCGTCACGTGGTTCCAGTCTGTCCAGGACGTGTTTCCAGCTTCTCCGGCAGGTGGTTCTGGTACGTCTGAGTGGTGGTTCCGCCATGGCTGGCAGGTGATCCCGGACTGTCCCCCAGGTGGTTCTGGCATAGCCAGCAGTTGATATTGGCCTGTCCGGCAGGTGGTTCCAGCGAGTCGAACAGGTGGCTCCGGCGTTCTTGGCAGGTGGTTCCGGTCTGTCCGGTAGGTGTTTCCGGCGTGTCCGGCACATGCTTCCGGCACGTCTGAGAGGTGGTTCCGGCATGCGCGGCAGGTGATTCCGTAGTGTCCACCAGGTGGTTCTGGCGTACCCGGCAGGTGATTTTGGCGTGTCCGGCAGGTCTTTCTGGCGAGTCGAGCAGGTGGCTCCGGCATGCTCGGCAGGTGCTTCCGGCGTCTCCGGCACTTGGTTCTGGTGTGTCTGAGAGCTGCTTCTGGCATGTCCGGCAAATGATTCCGGAGTGTCCGCCAAGTGGTTCTGGCATACCCAGCAGGTGATTTTGGCGTGTCAGGGAGGTGGTACCGGCGAGTCGAGCAGGTGGTCCGGCGTGCTCGGCAGGTGGTTCAGGCGGTTCTGGCAGGTGGTATCCGTCTGTTCGGGGTGTGGTTCCAGCATCTCATGCACATGGTTCTGGCACGTCTGAGATGTGGTTCCGGCCGACCCGACAGGTGTTTCCACAGTGTCCGCCAAGAGGTACTGGCGTAGTTGGCAGGTGATTTAGGCATGACCGGCAGGTGGTTCCTGCAAGCCCGGCAGGTGATTCCGAAGTGTTCCCCAACTGGTTGTGGCGTAGCCGGCAGGTGATTTTTGCGTGTCCGGCAGGTGGTTCTGGCGAGTCGAGCAGGTGGTTCCGGCGTGCTCGGCAGGTGCTTCCGGGGTCATTGGCACGTGGTTCTGGCATATCTGAGAGGTGGTTCCGGCATGCCCGGCAGGTGATTCCGGAGTGTTCGCCAAGTGTTTCCGGCGTAGCCGGCAGGTGATTTTGCATGTCCAGCGGTCGTTCCGGCGGGTCGAGCCGGTGGTTCCGGCGTGTCCGTCAGGTGGTTCCGTTCTGTCCGGCAGGTGGTTCTCTGGTGTCCGGCACGAGGTTCTCTCTGAGAGGCTGTGCCGGCATGCCCCTCACGTGATTCCGGCTTGTCACCGAAGTGGTGCTGGTGTAGCGGGCAGGTGATTTTGGCGTGTCCGGCAGGTGGTTCAGGCAAGTTGAGCAGGTGCTTGCGACGTGCTCGGCAGGTGCTTCCGGCGTCTCCGGCACGTGTTTCTGGCACATCTGACTGGTGGTTCCGGCATGCCCAAAAGTTGATTCCGGTCTGTCCGGTAGGTGGTTCCGGCGTGCACGGCACGTGGTTCTGGTACGTGTCAGAGGTGGTTGCGTATGCCCAACAGGTGATTCCGGACTGTCCGCACCGTGCTTCTGGCACGTCTGAGAGGTGGTTCCCACATGCCCGGCAGGTCATTTCGGAGAGTCATCCAAGTGGTTCTGGCGTAGCCCGCAGGTGATTTTGGCGTGTCCGGCAGGTGGTTCCGCCGTGCTCGGCAGGTGGTTCAGGCATGGCCGTCACGTGGTTCCAGTCTGTCCAGGACGTGTTTCCAGCTTCTCCGGCAGGTGGTTCTGCTACGTCTGAGAGGTGGTTCCGCCATGGCTGGCAGGTGATCCCGGACTGTCCCCCAGGTGGTTCTGCCATAGCCAGCAGTTGATATTGGCCTGTCCGGCAGGTGGTTCCAGCGAGTCGAACAGGTGGCTCCGGCGTTCTTGGCAGGTGGTTCCGGTCTGTCCGGTAGGTGTTTCCGGCGTGTCCGGCACGTGCTTCCGGCACGTCTGAGAGGTGGTTCCGGCATGCGCGGCAGGTGATTCCGTAGTGTCCGCCAGGTGGTTCTGGCGTACCCGGCAGGTGATTTTGGCGTGTCCGGCAGGTGTTTCTGGCGAGTCGAGCAGGTGGCTCCGGCATGCTCGGCAGGTGCTTCCGGCGTCTCCGGCACTTGGTTCTGGTGTGTCTGAGAGCTGGTTCCGGCATGTCCGGCAGATGATTCCGGAGTGTCCGCCAAGTGGTTCTGGCATACCCAGCAGGGGATTTTGGCGTGTCAGGGAGGTGGTACCGCCAAGTCGAGCAGGTGGTTCCGGCGTGCTCAGCAGGTGGTTCAGGCGGTTCTGGCAGGTGGTATCCGTCTGTTCGGGGTGTGGTTCCAGCATCTCATGAACACGTTTCTGGCACGTCTGAGATGTGGTTCCAGCCGGCCCGACAGGTGTTTCCGCAGTGTCCGCCAAGCGGTTCTGGCGTAGTTGGCAGGTGATTTTGGCATGACTGGCAGGTGGTTCCAGCAAGCCTGGCAGGTGATTCCAAAGTGTTCACCAACTGGTTGTGGTGTAGCCGGCAGGTGATTTTTGCGTGATCGGCAGGTGGTTCTGGCGAGTCGAGCAGCTGGTTCCGGCGTGCTCGGCCGGTGCTTCCGGGGTCATTGGCACGGGGTTCTGGCATGTCTGAGAGGTGGTTCCTGCATGCCCGGCAAGTGATTCCGGAGTGTTCACCAAGTGATTCTGGCATAGTCGGCAGGTGATTTTGGCATGTCCGGCAGGTGGTTCAGGCGAGTTGAGCAGGTGGTTCCAACGTGCTTGGCAGGTGCTTCCGGCGTCTCCGGCACGTGTTTCTGGCACATCTGACAGGTGGTTCCGGCATGCCCGAAAGGTGATTCCGGTCTGTCCGGTAGGTGGTTCCAGCCTGCACGGCATGTGGTTCTGGTACGTCTCAGAGGTGGTTGCGCATGCCCAACAGGTGATTCCGGACTGTCCGCCACATGGTTCTGGCACGTCTGAGAGGTGGTTCCGGCATGCCCGGCAGGTCATCCCAGAGAGTCCTCCAAGTGGTTCTGGCATAACACGCAGGTGATTTTGGCGTGTCTGGCATGTTGCTCCGTTGTGCTTGGCAGGTGGTTCAGGCTTGGCCGGCAGGTGGTTCCAGACTGTCCAGGACGTGTTTCCAGCTTCTCTGGCAGGTGGTTCTGGTACGTCTGAGAGGTGGTTAGGCCATGGCTGGCAGGTGATTCCGGACCATCCCCCAGGTGGTTCTGGCATAGCCAGCAGTTGATATTGGCCTGTCCGGCAGGTGGTTCCAGCGAGTCGAACAGGTGGCTCCGGCGTGCTCGGCAGGTGGTTCTGGTCTGTCCGGTAGGTGATTCCGGCGTGTCCGGCACGTGCTTCCGGCACGTCTGAGAGGTGGTTCCGGCATGCGCGACAGGTGGTTTCGGAGTGTCCGCCAGGTGGTTCTGGCGTACCCGGCAGGTGATTTTGGCGTGTCCGGCAGGTGTTTCTGGCGAGTCGAGCAGGTGGTTCCGGCGTGCTCAGCAGGTGGTTCAGGCGGTTCTGGCAGGTGGTATCCGTCTGTTCGGGGTGTGGTTCCAGCATCTCATGAACACGTTTCTGGCACGTCTGAGATGTGGTTCCAGCCGGCCCGACAGGTGTTTCCGCAGTGTCCGCCAAGCGGTTCTGGCGTAGTTGGCAGGTGATTTTGGCATGACTGGCAGGTGGTTCCAGCAAGCCTGGCAGGTGATTCCAAAGTGTTCACCAACTGGTTGTGGCGTAGCCGGCAGGTGATTTTTGCGTGATCGGCAGGTGGTTCTGGCGAGTCGAGCAGGTGGTTCCGGCGTGCTCGGCTGGTGCTTCCGGGGTCATTGGCACGGGGTTCTGGCATGTCTGAGAGGTGGTTCCTGCATGCCCGGGAAGTGATTCCGGAGTGTTCGCCAAGTGGTTCTGGCATAGTCGGCAGGTGATTTTGGCATGTCCGGCAGGTGGTTCAGGCGAGTTGAGCAGGTGGTTCCAACGTGCTTGGCAGGTGCTTCCGGCGTCTCCGGCACGTGTTTCTGGCACATCTGACAGGTGGTTCCGGCATGTCCGGCAGATGATTCCGGAGTGTCCGCCAAGTGGTTCTGGCGTACCCGGCTGGTGATTTGGGCATGTCAGGTAGGTGGTTCCGGCGTGTCGAGCAGGTGGCTCCAGCGTGCTCGGCAGGTTGTTCAGATGGGTCTGGTAGGTGTTTTCCGTCTGTTCGGGGTGTGGTTCCAGCATCTCATGCACATGGTTCTGGCCGGTCTGAGATGTGGTTCCGGCCGGCCCGACAGGTGTTTCCACAGTGTCCGCCAAGTGGTACTGGCGTAGTTGGCAGGTGACTTTGGCATGACCGGCAGGTGGTTCCAGCAAGCCCGGCAGGTGATTCCGAAGTGTTCCCCAACTGGTTGTGGCGTAGCCGGCAGGTGATTTTTGCGTGTCCGGCAGGTGGTTCTGGCGAGTCGAGCAGGTGGTTCCGGCGTGCTCGGCAGGTGCTTCCGGGGTCATTGGCACGTGGTTCTGGCATATCTGAGAGGTGGTTCCGGCATGCCCGGCAGGTGATTCCGGAGTGTTCGCCAAGTGTTTCCGGCGTAGCCGGCAGGTGATTTTGCATGTCCACCGGTCGTTCCGGTGGGTCGAGCCGGTGGTTCCGGCGTGTCCGGCAGGTGGTTCCGGTCTGTCCGGTAGGTGGTTCTGTGGTGTCCGGCACGAGGTTCAGTCTGAGAGGCTGTGCCGGCATGCCCCTCACGTGATTCCGGCTTGTCCCCGAAGTGGTGCTGGTGTAGCGGGCAGGTGATTTTGGCGTGTCCGGCAGGTGGTTCAGGCAAGTTGAGCAGATGCTTGCGACGTGCTCGGCAGGTGCTTCCGGCGTCTCCGGCACGTGTTTCTGGCACATCTGACTGGTGGTTCCGGCATGCCCAAAAGTTGATTCCGGTCTGTCCGGTAGGTGGTTCCGGCGTGCACGGCACGTGGTTCTGGTACGTCTCAGGGGTGGTTGCGTATGCCCAACACGTGATTCCGGACTGTCCGTCACGTGCTTCTGGCACGTCTGAGAGGTGGTTCCAACATGCCCGGCAGGTCATTTCGGAGAGTCGTCCAAGTGGTTCTGGCGTAGCCCGCAGGTGATTTTGGCGTGTCCGGCAGGTGGTTCCACCGTGCTCGGCAGGTGGTTCAGGCATGGCCGTCACGTTGTTCCAGTCTGTCCAGGACGTGTTTCCAGCTTCTCCGGCAGGTGGTTCTGGTACGTCTGAGTGGTGGTTCCGCCATGGCTGGCAGGTGATCCCGGACTGTCCCCCAGGTTGTTCTGGCATAGCCAGCAGTTGATATTGGCCTGTCCGGCAGGTGGTTCCAGCGAGTCGAAGAGGTGGCTCCGGCGTTATTGGCAGGTGGTTCCGGTCTGTCCGGTAGGTGTTTCCGGCGTGTCCGGCACGTGCTTCCGGCACGTCTGAGAGGTGGTACCGGCATGCGCGGCAGGTGATTCCGTAGTGTCCACCAGGTGGTTCTGGCGTACCCGGCAGGTGATTTTGGCGTGTCCGGCAGGTCTTTCTGGCGAGTCGAGCAGGTGGCTCCGGCATGCTCGGCAGGTGCTTCCGGCGTCTCCGGCACGTGGTTCTGGTGTGTCTGAGAGCTGGTTCCGGCATGTCCGGCAGATGATTCCGGAGTGTCCGCCAAGTGGTTCTGGCATACCCGGCTGGTGATTTGGGCATGTCAGATAGGTGGTTCCGGCGTGTCGAGCAGGTGGCTCCAGCGTGCTCGGCAGGTTGTTCAGACGGGTCTGGCAGGTGTTTTCCGTCTGTTCGGGGTGTGGTTCCAGCATCTCATGCACATGGTTCTGGCACGTCTGAGATGTGGTTCCGGCCGGCCCGACAGGTGTTTCCACAGTGTCCGCCAAGTGCTACTGGCGTAGTTGGCAGGTGATTTTGGCATGACCGGCAGGTGGTTCCAGCAAGCCCGGCAGGTGATTCCAAAGTGTTCCCCAACTGGTTGTGGCGTAGCCGGCAGGTGATTTTTGCGTGTCCGGCAGGTGGTTCTGGCGAGTCGAGCAGGTGGTTCCGGCGTGCTCGGCAGGTGCTTCCGGGGTCATTGGCACGTGGTTCTGGCATATCTGAGGTGGTTCCGGCATGCCCGGCAGGTGATTCCGGAGTGTTCGCCAAGTGTTTCCGGCGTAGCCGGCAGGTGATTTTGCATGTCCAGCGGTCGTTCCGGCGGGTCGAGCCGGTGGTTCCGGCGTGTCCGGCAGGTGGTTCCGGTCTGTCCGGCAGGTGGTTCTTTGGTGTCCGGCACGAGGTTCAGTCTGAGAGGCTGTGCCGGCATGGCCCTCACGTGATTCCGGCTTGTCCCCGAAGTGGTGCTGGTGTAGCGGGCAGGTGATTTTGGCGTGTCCGGCAGGTGGTTCAGGCAAGTTGAGCAGGTGCTTGCGACGTGCTCGGCAGGTGCTTCCGGCGTCTCCGGCACGTGTTTCTGGCACATCTGACTGGTGGTTCCGGCATGCCCAAAAGTTGATTCCGGTCTGTCCGGTAGGTGGTTCCGGCGTGCACGGCACGTGGTTCTGGTACGTGTCAGAGGTGGTTGCGTATGCCCAACAGGTGATTCCGGACTGTCCGCATCGTGCTTCTGGCACGTCTGAGAGGTGGTTCCCACATGCCCGGCAGGTCATTTCGGAGAGTCGTCCAAGTGGTTCTGGCGTAGCCCGCAGGTGATTTTGGCGTGTCCGGCAGGTGGTTCCGCCGTGCTCGGCAGGTGGTTGAGGCATGGCCGTCACGTGGTTCCAGTCTGTCCAGGACGTGTTTCCAGCTTCTCCGGCAGGTGGTTCTGGTACGTCTGAGAGGTGGTTCCGCCATGGCTGGCAGGTGATCCCGGACCATCCCCCAGGTGGTTCTGCCATAGCCAGCAGTTGATATAGGCCTGTCCGGCAGGTGGTTCCAGCGAGTCGAACAGGTGGCTCCGGCGTTCTTGGCAGGTGGTTCCGGTCTGTCCGGTAGGTGTTTCCGGCGTGTCCGGCACGTGCTTCCGGCACGTCTGAGAGGTGGTTCCGGCATGCGCGGCAGGTGATTCCGTAGTGTCCGCCAGCTGGTTCTGGCGTACCCGGCAGGTGATTTTGGCGTGTCCGGCAGGTGTTTCTGGCGAGTCGAGCAGGTGGCTCCGGCATGCTCGGCAGGTGCTTCCGGCGTCTCCGGCACTTGGTTCTGGTGTGTCTGAGAGCTGGTTCCGGCATGTCCGGCAGATGATTCCGGAGTGTCCGCCAAGTGGTTCTGGCATACCCAGCAGGGGATTTTGGCGTGTCAGGGAGGTGGTACCGGCGAGTCGAGCAGGTGGTTCCGGCGTGCTCAGCAGGTGGTTCAGGCGGTTCTGGCAGGTGGTATCCGTCTGTTCGGGGTGTGGTTCCAGCATCTCATGAACACGTTTCTGGCACGTCTGAGATGTGGTTCCAGCCGGCCCGACAGGTGTTTCCGCAGTGTCCGCCAAGCGGTTCTGGCGTAGTTGGCAGGTGATTTTGGCATGACTGGCAGGTGGTTCCAGCAAGCCTGGCAGGTGATTCCAAAGTGTTCACCAACTGGTTGTGGCGTAGCCAGCAGGTGATTTTTGCGTGATCGGCAGGTGGTTCTGGCGAGTCGAGCAGGTGGTTCCGGCGTGCTCGGCTGGTGCTTCCGGGGTCATTGGCACGGGGTTCTGGCATGTCTGAGAGGTGGTTCCTGCATGCCCGGCAAGTGATTCCGGAGTGTTCGCCAAGTGGTTCTGGCATAGTCGGCAGGTGATTTTGGCATGTCCGGCAGGTGGTTCAGGCGAGTTGAGCAGGTGGTTCCAACGTGCTTGGCAGGTGCTTCCGGCGTCTCCGGCACGTGTTTCTGGCACATCTGACAGGTGGTTCCGGCATGCCCGAAAGGTGATTCCGGTCTGTCCGGTAGGTGGTTCCAGCCTGCACAGCATGTGGTTCTGGTACGTCTCAGAGGTGGTTGCGCATGTCCAACAGGTGATTCCGGACTGTCCGCCACATGGTTCTGGCACGTCTGAGAGGTGGTTCCGGCATGCCCGGCAGGTCATCCCAGAGAGTCCTCCAAGTGGTTCTGGCATAACACGCAGGTGATTTTGGCGTGTCTGGCAGGTTGTTCCGTTGTGCTTGGCAGGTGGTTCAGGCTTGGCCGGCAGGTGGTTCCAGACTGTCCAGGACGTGTTTCCAGCTTCTCTGGCAGGTGGTTCTGGTACGTCTGAGAGGTGGTTAGGCCATGGCTGGCAGGTGATTCCGGACCGTCCCCCAGGTGGTTCTGGCATAGCCAGCAGTTGATATTGGCCTGTCCGGCAGGTGGTTCCAGCGAGTCGAACAGGTGGCTCCGGCGTGCTCGGCAGGTGGTTCTGGTCTGTCCGGTAGGTGATTCCGGCATGTCCGGCACGTGCTTCCGGCACGTCTGAGAGGTGGTTCCAGCATGCGCGACAGGTGATTTCGGAGTGTCCGCCAGGTGGTTCTGGCGTACCCGGCAGGTGATTTTGGCGTGTACGGCAGGTGTTTCTGGCGAGTCGAGCAGGTGGCTCCGGCATGCTCGGCAGGTGCTTCCGACGTCTCCGGCACGTGGTTCTGGTGTGTCTGAGAGCTGGTTCCGGCATGTCTGGGAGATGATTCCGGAGTGTCCGCCAAGTGGTTCTGGCATACCCGGCTGGTGATTTGGGCATGTCAGGTAGGTGGTTCCGGCGAGTGGAGCAGGTGGCTCCGGCGTGCTCGGCAGGTTGTTCAGACGGGTCTGGCAGGTGTTTTCCGTCTGTTCGGGGTGTGGTTCCAGCATCTCATGCACATGGTTCTGGCACGTCTGAGATGTGGTTCCGGCCGGCCCGACAGGTGTTTCCACAGTGTCCGCCAAGTGGTACTGGCGTAGTTGGCAGGTGTTTTTGGCATGACCGGCAGGTGGTTCCAGCAAGCCCGGCAGGTGATTCCGAAGTGTTCCCCCACTGGTTGTGGCGTAGCCGGCAGGTGATTTCTGCGTGTCCGGCAGGTGGTTCTGGCGAGTCGAGCAGGTGGTTCCGGCGTGCTTGGCAGGTGCTTCCGGGGTCATTGGCACGCGGTTCTGGCATATCTGAGAGGTGGTTCCGGCATGCCCGGCAGGTGATTCCGGAGTGTTCGCCAAGTGTTTCCGGCGTAGCCGGCAGGTGATTTTGCATGTCCACCGGTCGTTCCGGCGGGTCGAGCCGGTGGTTCCGGCGTGTCCGGCAGGTGGTTCCGGTCTGTCCGGCAGGTGGTTCTTTGGTGTCCGGCACGAGGTTCAGTCTGAGAGGCTGTGCCGGCATGGCCCTCACGTGATTCCGGCTTGTCCCCGAAGTGGTGCTGGTGTAGCGGGCAGGTGATTTTGGCGTGTCCGGCAGGTGGTTCAGGCGAGTTGAGCAGGTGGTTGCGACGTGCTCGGCAGGTGCTTCCGGCGTCTCCGGCACGTGTTTCTGGCACATCTGACTAGTGGTTCCGGCATGCCCAAAAGTTGATTCCGGTCTGTCCGGTAGGTGGTTCCGGCGTGCACGGCACGTGGTTCTGGTACGTGTCAGAGGTGGTTGCGTATGCCCAACAGGTGATTCCGGACTGTCCGCCACGTGCTTCTGGCACGTCTGAGAGGTGGTTCCAACATGCCCGGCAGGTCATTTCGGAGAGTCATCCAAGTGGTTCTGGCGTAGCCCGCAGGTGATTTTGGCGTGTCCGGCAGGTGGTTCCGCTGTGCTCGGCAGGTGGTTCAGGCATGGCCGTCACGTGGTTCCAGTCTGTCCAGGACGTGTTTCCAGCTTCTCCGGCAGGTGGTTCTGGTACGTCTGAGTGGTGGTTCCGCCATGGCTGGCAGGTGATCCCGGACTGTCCCCCAGGTGGTTCTGGCATAGCCAGCAGTTGATATTGGCCTGTCCGGCAGGTGGTTCCAGCGAGTCGAACAGGTGGCTCCGGCGTTCCTGGCAGGTGGTTCCGGTCTGTCCGGTAGGTGTTTCCGGCGTGTCTGGCACGTGCTTCCGGCACGTCTGAGAGGTGGTTCCGGCATGCGCGGCAGGTGATTCCGTAGTGTCCGCCAGGTGGTTCTGGCATACCCGGCAGGTGATTTTGGCGTGTCCGGCAGGTGTTTCTGGCGAGTCGAGCAGGTGGCTCCGGCATGCTCGGCAGGTGCTTCCGGCATCTCCGGCACTTGGTTCTGGTGTGTCTGAGAGCTGGTTCCGGCATGTCCGGCAGATGATTCCGGAGTGTCCGCCAAGTGGTTCTGGCGTACCCAGCAGGTGATTTTGGCGTGTCAGGGAGGTGGTACCGGTGAGTCGAGCAGGTGGTTCCGGCGTGCTCAGCAGGTGGTTCAGGCGGTTCTGGCAGGTGGTATCCGTCTGTTCGGGGTGTGGTTCCAGCATCTCATGAACACGTTTCTGGCACGTCTGAGATGTGGTTCCAGCCGGCCCGACAGGTGTTTCCGCAGTGTCCGCCAAGCGGTTCTGGCGTAGTTGGCAGGTGATTTTGGCATGACTGGCAGGTGGTTCCAGCAAGCCTGGCAGGTGATTCCAAAGTGTTCACCAACTGGTTGTGGCGTAGCCGGCAGGTGATTTTTGCGTGATCGGCAGGTGGTTCTGGCGAGTCGAGCAGGTGGTTCCGGCGTGCTCGGCTGGTGCTTCCGGGGTCATTGGCACGGGGTTCTGGCATGTCTGAGAGGTGGTTCCTGCATGCCCGGCAAGTGATTCTGGAGTGTTCGCCAAGTGGTTCTGGCATAGTCGGCAGGTGATTTTGGCATGTCCGGCAGGTGGTTCAGGCGTGTTGAGCAGGTGGTTCCAACGTGCTTGGCAGGTGCTTCCGGCGTCTCCGGCACGTGTTTCTGGCACATCTGACAGGTGGTTCCGGCATGCCCGAAAGGTGATTCCGGTCTGTCCGGTAGGTGGTTCCAGCCTGCACGGCATGTGGTTCTGGTACGTCTCAGAGGTGGTTGCGCATGTCCAACAGGTGATTCCGGACTGTCCGCCACATGGTTCTGGCACGTCTGAGAGGTGGTTCCGGCATGACCGGCAGGTCATCCCAGAGAGTCCTCCAAGTGGTTCTGGCATAACACGCAGGTGATTTTGGCGTGTCTGGCAGGTTGTTCCGTTGTGCTTGCCAGATGGTTCAGGCTTGGCCGGCAGGTGGTTCCAGATTGTCCAGGACGTGTTTCCAGCTTCTCCAGCAGCTGGTTCTGGTACGTCTGAGAGGTGGTTCCGCCATGGCTGGCTGGTGATTCCGGACCATCCCCCAGGTGGTTCTGGCATAGCCAGCAGTTGATATTGGCCTGTCCGGCAGGTGGTTCCAGCGAGTCGAACAGGTGGCTCCGGCGTGCTCGGCAGGTGGTTCCGGTCTGTCCGGTAGGTGATTCCGGCGTGTCCGGCACCTGCTTCCGGCACGTCTGAGAGGTCGTTCCGGCATGCGCGACAGGTGATTTCGGAGTGTCGGCCAGGTGGTTCTGGCATACCCGTCTGGTGATTTGGGCATGTCAGGTAGGTGGTTCCGGCGTGTCGAGCAGGTGGCTCCAGCGTGCTCGGCAGGTTGTTCAGACGGGTCTGGCAGGTGTTTTCCGTCTGTTCGGGGTGTGGTTCCAGCATCTCATGCACATGGTTCTGGCACGTCTGAGATGTGGTTCCGGCCGACCCGACAGGTGTTTCCACAGTGTCCGCCAAGAGGTACTGGCGTAGTTGGCAGGTGATTTTGGCATGACCGGCAGGTGGTTCCAGCAAGCCCGGCAGGTGATTCCGAAGTGTTCCCCAACTGGTTGTGGCGTAGCCGGCAGGTGATTTTTTCGTGTCCGGCAGGTGGTTCTGGCGAGTCGAGCAGGTGGTTCCGGCGTGCTCGGCAGGTGCTTCCGGGGTCATTGGCACGTGGTTCTGGCATATCTGAGAGGTGGTTCCGGCATGCCCGGCAGGTGATTCCGGAGTGTTCGCCAAGTGTTTCCGGCGTAGTCGGCAGGTGATTTTGGCATGTCCGGCAGGTGGTTCAGGCGTGTTGAGCGGGTGGTTCCAACGTGCTTGGCAGGTGCTTCCGGCGTCTCCGGCACGTGTTTCGGGCACATCTGTCAGGTGGCTCCGGCATGCCCGAAAGGTGATTCCGGTCTGTCCGATAGGTGGTTCCAGCCTGCACGGCATGTGGTTCTGGTACGTCTCAGAGGTGGTTGCGCATGCCCAACAGGTGATTCCGGACTGTCCGCCACATGGTTCTGGCACGTCTGAGAGGTGGTTCCGGCATGCCCGGCAGGTCATCCCAGAGAGTCCTCCAAGTGGTTCTGGCATAGCACGCAGGTGATTTTGGCGTGTCTGGCAGGTTGTTCCGTTGTGCTTGGCAGGTGGTTCAGGCTTGGCCGGCAGGTGGTTCCAGACTGTCCAGGACGTGTTTCCAGCTTCTCTGGCAGATGGTTCTGGTACGTCTGAGAGGTGGTTAGGCCATGGCTGGCAGGTGATTCCGGACCGTCCCCCAGGTGGTTCTGGCATAGCCAGCAGTTGATATTGGCCTGTCCGGCAGGTGGTTCCAGCGAGTCGAACAGGTGGCTCCGGCGTGCTCGGCAGGTGGTTCCGGTCTGTCCGGTAGGTGATTCCGGCGTGTCCGGCACGTGCTTCCGGCACGTCTGAGAGGTGGTTCCGGCATGCGCGACAGGTGGTTTCGGAGTGTCCGCCAGGTGGTTCTGGCGTACCCGGCAGGTGATTTTGGCGTGTCCGGCAGGTGTTTCTGGCGAGTCGAGCAGGTGGCTCCGGCATGCTCGGCAGGTGCTTCCGGCGTCTCCGGCACGTGGTTCTGGTGTGTCTGAGAGCTGGTTCCGGCATGTCTGGCAGATGATTCCGGAGTGTCCGCCAAGTGGTTCTGGCATACCCGGCTGGTGATTTGGGCATGTCAGGTAGGTGGTTCCGGCGTGTCGAGCTGGTGGCTCCGGCGTGCTCGGCAGGTTGTTCAGACGGGTCTGGCAGGTGTTTTCCGTCTGTTCGGGGTGTGGTTCCAGCATCTCATGCACATGGTTCTGGCACGTCTGAGATGTGGTTCCGGCCGAAGCGACAGGTGTTTCCACAGTGTCCGCCAAGAGGTACTGGCGTAGTTGGCAGGTGATTTTGGCATGACCGGCAGGTGGTTCCAGCAAGCCCGGCAGGTGATTCCGAAGTGTTCCCCAACTGGTTGTGGCATAGCCGGCAGGTGATTTTTTCGTGTCCGGCAGGTGGTTCTGGCGAGTCGAGCAGGTGGTTCCGGCGTGCTCGGCAGGTGCTTCCGGGGTCATTGGCACGTGGTTCTGGCATATCTGAGAGGTGGTTCCGGCATGCCCGGCAGGTGATTCCGGAGTGTTCGCCAAGTGTTTCCGGCGTAGCCGGCAGGTGATTTTGCATGTCCAGCGGTCGTTCCGGCGGGTCGAGCCGGTGGTTCCGGCGTGTCCGGCAGGTGGTTCCGGTCTGTCCGGTAGGTGGTTCTGTGGTGTCCGGCACGAGGTTCAGTCTGAGAGGCTGTGCCAGCATGCCCCTCACGTGATTCCGGCTTGTCCCCGAAGTGGTGCTGGTGTAGCGGGCAGGTGATTTTGGCGTGTCCGACAGGTGGTTCAGGCGAGATGAGCAGGTGATTGCGACGTGCTCGGCAGGTGGTTCCGGCGTCTCCGGCACGTGTTTCTGGCACATCTGACTGGTGGTTCCGGCATGCCCAAATGTTGATTCCGGTCTGTCCGGTAGGTGGTTCCGGCGTGCACCTCACGTGGTTCTGGTACGTCTCAGAGGTGGTTGCGTATGCCCAACAGGTGATTCCGGACTGTCCGCCACGTGCTTCTGGCACGTCTGAGAGGTGGTTCCCACATGCCCGGCAGGTCATTTCGGAGAGTCGTCCAAGTGGTTCTGGCGTAGCCCGCAGGTGATTTTGGCGTGTCCGGCAGGTGGTTCCGCCGTGCTCGGCAGGTGGTTCAGGCATGGCCGTCACGTGGATCCAGTCTGTCCAGGACGTGTTTCCAGCTTCTCCGGCAGGTGGTTCTGGTACGTCTGAGAGGTGGTTCCGCTATGGCTGGCAGGTGATCCCGGACTGTCCCCCAGGTGGTTCTGGCATAGCCAGCAGTTGATATTGGCCTGTCCGGCAGGTGGTTCCAGCGAGTCGAACAGGTGGCTCCGGCGTTCTTGGCAGGTGGTTCCGGTCTGTCCGGTAGGTGATTCCGGCGTGTCCGGCACGTGCTTCCGGCAGGTCTGAGAGGTGGTTCCGGCATGCGCGACAGGTGATTTCGGAGTGTCGGCCAGGTGGTTCTGGCATACCCGGCAGGTGATTTTGGCGTGTCCGGCAGGTGTTTCTGGCGAGTCGAGCAGGTGGCTCCGGCGTGCTCGGCACGTGCTTCCGGCGTCTCCGGCACTTGGTTCTGGTGTGTCTGAGAGCTGGTTCCGGCATGTCCGGCAGATGATTCCGGAGTGTCCGCCAAGTGGTTCTGGCATACCCAGCAGGTGATTTTGGCGTGTCAGGGAGGTGGTACCGGTGAGTCGAGCAGGTGGTTCCGGCGTGCTCAGCAGGTGGTTCAGGCGGTTCTGGCAGGTGGTATCCGTCTGTTCGGGGTGTGGTTCCAGCATCTCATGGACGCGTTTCTGGCACGTCTGAGATGTGGTTCCAGCCGGCCCGACAGGTGTTTCCGCAGGGTCGGCCAAACGGTTCTGGCGTAGTTGGCAGGTGATTTTGGCATGACTGGCAGGTGGTTCCAGCAAACCTGGCAGGTGATTCCAAAGTGTTCACCAACTGGTTGTGGCTTAGCCGGCAGGTGATTTTTGCGTGATCGGCAGGTGGTTCTGGCGAGTCGAGCAGGTGGTTCCTGCGTGCTCGGCTGGTGCTTCCGGGGTCATTGGCACGGGGTTCTGGCATGTCTGAGAGGTGGTTCCTGCATGCCCGGCAAGTGATTCTGGAGTGTTCACCAAGTGGTTCTGGCATAGCCGGCAGGTGATTTTGGCATGTCCGGCAGGTGGTTCAGGCGAGTTGAGCAGGTGGTTCCAACGTGCTTGGCAGGTGCTTCCGGCGTCTCCGGCACGTGTTTCTGGCACATCTGACAGGTGGTTCCGGCATGCCCGAAAGGTGATTCCGGTCTGTCCGGTAGGTGGTTCCAGCCTGCACGGCATGTGTTTCTGGTACGTCTCAGAGGTCGTTGCGCATGTCCAACAGGTGATTCCGGACTGTCCGCCACATGGTTCTGGCACGTCTGAGAGGTGGTTCCGGCATGCCCAGCAGGTCATCCCAGAGAGTCCTCCAAGTGGTTCTGGCATAACACGCAGGTGATTTTGGCGTGTCTTGCAGGTTGTTCCGTTGTGCTTGGCAGGTGGTTCAGGCTTGGCCGGCAGGTGGTTCCAGACTGTCCAGGACGTGTTTCCAGCTTCTCCGGCAGGTGGTTCTGGTACGTCTGAGAGGTGGTTCCGCCATGGCTGGCAGGTGATTCCGGACCGTCCCCCAGGTGGTTCTGGCATAGCCAGCAGTTGATATTGGCCTCTCCGGCAGGTGGTTCCAGGGAGTCGAACAGGTGGCTCCGGCGTGCTCGGCAGGTGGTTCCGGTCTGTCCGGTAGGTGATTCCGGCGTGTCCGGCACGTGCTTCTGGCACGTCTGAGAGGTGGTTCCGGCATGCGCGACAGGTGATTTCGGAGTGTCCGCCAGGTGGTTCTGGCGTACCCGGCAGGTGATTTTGGCGTGTCCGGCAGGTGTTTCTGGCGAGTCAAGCAGGTGGCTCCGGCATGCTCGGCAGGTGCTTCCGGCGTCTCCGGCACGTGGTTCTGGTGTGTCTGAGAGCTCGTTCCGGCATGTCCGGCAGATGATTCCGGAGTGTCCGCCAAGTGGTTCTGGCATACCCGGCTGGTGATTTGGGCATGTCAGGTAGGTGGTTCCGGCGAGTCGAGCAGGTGGCTCCGGCGTGCTCGGCAGGTTGTTCAGACGGGTCTGGCAGGTGTTTTCCGTCTGTTCGGGGTGTGGTTCCAGCATCTCATGCACATGGTTCTGGCACGTCTGAGATGTGGTTCCGGCCGGCCCGACAGGTGTTTCCACAGTGTCCGCCAAGTGGTACTGGCGTAGTTGGCAGGTGATTTTGGCATGACCGGCAGGTGGTTCCAGCAAGCCCGGCAGGTGATTCCGAAGTGTTCCCCAACTGGTTGTGGCGTAGCCGGCAGGTGATTTTTGCGTGTCCGGCAGGTGGTTCTGGCGTGTCCGGCTCGAGGTTCTGACACGTCTGAGAGGTGGTTCCGGAATGCCCTACAGGTGATTCCGGAGTGTCCGCCACGTTGTTCTGGCGTACCCGGCAGGTGATTTTGGCGTGTCTGGCAGGTGTGTTTTGCAAGTCGAGCATGTGGCTCAGGCATGCTCAGCAGGTGATTCCGGCGTGTCCGGCATGTGGTTCTGGCACGTCTGAGAGGTGGTTCTGGCATGTCCGGCAGATGATTCCGGAGTGTCCACCAAGTGGCTCTGGCATACCTGGCAGGTGATTTTGGCGTGTCAGGTAGGTGGTGCCGGCGAGTCGAGTAGGTGGTTCCGGCGTGCTCGGCAGGTGGTTCAGGTGGGTCTGGCAGGTGGTTTCGGTCTGTTCGGGGTGTGGTTCCGGCATCTCAGGCACATGGTTCTGGCACGTCTGAGAGGTGGTTCCGGCCGGCCCGACAGGTGTTTCCATGGTGTTCGCCAAGTGGTTCTGGCATAGCTGGCAGGTGATGTTGGCATGACCGCCAGGTGGTTCCAGCCAGCCCAGCAGGTGATTCCAAAGTGTTCAACAAATGGTTGTGGCGTGGCCGGCAGGTGATTTTGGCGTGTCCAGCAGGTGGTTTTGGCGAGCCGAGCTGGTGGTTCTGGCGTGCTCGGCATGTGCTTTCGGTGTCATTGGCATGTGGTTCCGGCATGTCTGAGAGGTGGTTCTGCCATGCCCGGCAGGTGATTCCCGAGTGTTCGCCAAGTGGTTCTGCCGTTGCTGGCAGGTGATTTTGCATGTCCGGCAATGGTTCCGGCGAGTCAAGCCGGTGGTTCAGGCATGTCTGGCAGGTGGTTTCGGTCTGTTCGGGGTGTGGTTCCGGCATCTCAGGCACATGGTTCTGGCTTGTCTGAGAGGTGTTTCCGGCCGGGCAGACAGGTGTTTCCGGAGTGTCCAGCAAGTGGTTCTTGCGTAGCTGGCAGGTGATGGTGGCATGAGAGGCTGGTGGTTCCAGCCAGCCTGGCAGGTGATTCCGAAGTGTTCACCAACTGGTTGTGGCGTAGCCGGCAAGTGATTTTCGCGTGTCCGGCAGGTGGTTCTGGCGAGTCGAGCAGGTGGTTCCGCCTTCCTCGGCAGGTGCTTCCGGTGTCATTGGCATGTGGTTCTGGCATGTCTGAGAGGTGGTTCCGGCATGCCCGGCAGGTGATTCCAGAGTCTTCGCTAAGTGGTTCTGGCGTAGCCGGCAGGTGATTTTGCGTGTCCGGCGGTGGTTCCGGCTAGTCGAGCCGGTGGTTCCGGCGTGTCCGTTATGTGGTTCTGGGGTTTCCGACACGAGGTTCTGGCACGTCTAAGAGGTGGTGAAAGTATGCCCTTCACGTGATTCCGGCTTGTTCGCCAAGTGGTTCTTGTGTAGCGAGCAGGTGATTTTGGCATGTCCGGCAGCTGCGCCCGGTGAGTCACGCAGGTGGTTCCGGCGAGTGTTTGCTGTGCTTCAGGTCTGTCCGGGAGATGGTTCCGGCCTGTCCGGCACGTGCTTCGGGCACGTCTGAGAAGTTGTGCTGGCATGACCGGCTGGTGATTCTGGAGTGTCCGCCAAGTGGTTCTGGCGTAGCCGGCAGCTGATTTTGGCGTGTCCGGCAGGTGGTTCTGGGGATTGGATCAGGAACTTCTGGCATTCTCGGCAGGTGCTTCCACCGTCTCCGGCATGTGGTTGTGGCACCTCTGAGAGGTGGTTCCAGCATGCCCGGCAGGTGATTCCGGAGTGTCCCACAAGTGGTTGTGGCGTAGCCGGCTGGTGATTTTGGCGGGTCCGGCAGGTGGTTCTGGCGAGTCAAGCAGGTGGTCCCGGCGTGTCCGGCAGCTGGTTCCGGTCTGTTCTGGAGGTGGTCCCGGAATGTCTGCCGAGTGGTTTTGGCGTAACCGGCAGGTGATTTTGGCGTGTCCAGCAGGTGGTTCTGGGTGTGGATCAGGTGGTTCCGGCATACTCGGCAGGTGGTTCCAGTGTGTCTGGCACATAGTTCTGGCACGTCTGAGAGCTGGTTCCGTCATGCCCAGCAGCTGATTCCGAAGTGTCCGCCAAGCGGTTCTGGCGTAGTTGGCAGGTGATTTTGGCATGACCGGCAGGTGGTTCCAGCAAGCCCGGCCCATGATTCCGAAGTGTTCACCAACTGGTTGTGGTGCAGCCGGCAGGTGATTTTTGCGTGTCCGGCAGGTGGTTCTGGCGAGTCGAGCAGGTGGTTCCAGCGTGCTCGGCAGGTGCTTCCGGGGTCATTGGCACGTGGTTCTGGCATGTCTGAGAGGTGGTTCTCGCATGCCCGGCCGGTGATTGGGGAGTGTTCGCCAAGTGGTTCTGGCGTAGCCGGCAGGTGATTTTGCATGTCCGGCGGTGGTTCCGGAGGGTCGAGCCGGTGGTTCTGGCATGCTCGACAGTTGGTTCAGGCAGGTCCGGCAGGTGGTTCCAGTGTGTCCGGGAGGTGGTTCCGGCGTGTCTGGCACATGGTTCCGGCCCGTCTGAGAGGTGGTTCTATCATGCCCGGCAGGTGATTCCAGAGAGTCCACCAACTCGTTGTGGAGTAGCCGACAGGTGATTTTGGCATGTCCGGCAGGTGGTTCTGGCGAGTCGAGCAGGTGGTTCCAGCGTGCTTGGCAGGTGCTTCTGGGGTCATTGGCACATGGTTCTGGCATGTGTGAGAGGTGGTTCCGGCATGCGCGGCAGGTGATTCCGGCGTGTCTGGCAGGTGCTTCTGGTCTGTCCGGGAGCTGGTTCCAGCATGGCCAGCACGTGGTTCTGGCACGTCTGTGACGTGCTTCAGGCGTGCCCGGCAGGTGATTCCTTGGTGTCCGCCAAGTGGTTCTGGTGTCACCGGAAGGTTATTTTGGTGTGTCCGGCAGGTCTTTCCTGCTTTTTGGGCTCGTGCCTCTGGCTTGTAAGACAGATGCTTGTGGCATTTCTGGCCCCCGTTCTTTCATACTCCTCAGCTGGTTTCAGTGTTTCTGGCTCCTGTTTGTGGCATATCCGACAGGTGTTTACAATGTGTCTGGCATGTCGTTGTGCTATGTTTGGAATCTGGTTCCGTCATGTCATTGTGTGCGGCTGGCATGTTGAAGAGATGGTTCTGCAGTGTCAGAATCGCTGTTCCAATGTGTCCGGCAGGTGGTTACAGGTGGTTCTGGCATGCAACGTGCGTGCTTCTGGTATGCCTGTTGGGTCATACTGGCATGAAGGCGTGGCCCTTTGAGAGTGTGTGGAGGGTGTTTTTGGCATGTCTCCCGGGGTTTTCTGGCACATAAGGGGCATGATTCCTTTTTATACGTCAGGTGAGTTTGTTCTCAGCTTCCTCAAGAGATGGAAGGAAGATGGTCTGTGGCTTGTGGCCCCTTGAGGGGTGGAGACAATGCATTGTGCATTCCAATCTAGAGCAATGGAGGGCATGGCTGAGAGCAAAAGGGTCTTTCTGACATAGCTGCATTCTGACACTCTCTCCACCAGTGCACAATGGTGTTTGGAAAAAGGCTTACAGTCTCTCTCCTCCTGAGCAGGTGGATGCTAAATCATTTGGGACTCAGCCCAGTTGCTTCAGGGGAAGATGTAGGCATTTCGTCTGAGCAAGGTTGGCAAGGTAGAACTGCGGCAGAAGCACAAGTCCTAAAGCGGCGAGTTAAGCGCTGGGAAGAAATGGCGTTTGAGCTGCCTTTGTATGAGAGTTTCCTCATATGCTGTACAGCACTGTGGAAAGCGAGTTCTTTCTCAGCTTCCTAAAGAGCTGGAGGCAAGACAGTTTATGGCTTGTCTCCCATTGAAGGATGGAGGCAGTGCTTTGTGCCTTCCACCTGCAGAGCAATGGATGGCATGGCTGAGAGCAAAGGGGGCTTTCTGCCATTGGTGCTTTCTGATACCATTCAGGGGTGGTGCCAGTGCCTTGTGCCTCCTACCTCTAGAGGAATGGAGGGCAAGACCAAGAGTAAAGGGACTTTCTGAAATTGGTGGTTTCTGACACTGCCCCAACCATTGCTCAAGGGCGGTTGGTTAAAAGCCTATTGTCTGTCTCCTCCTCAGCATGTGGAACCACAATCATCCGGGCCTCGTCCCCATTGCTCAAGGGGCAGATGTAGGCATTTCGTCTGAGCCGGGTTGGCAAGGTGGAAATGCAGCAGAAGCAGATGTTGCAGATTGGCGAGTTAAGGGCTGAAAAGACACGGCGTTCAGGTGCCTTTGTATGAGATGTTCCCAGGATGCTGCAAGAGCACTGTGGAATGCGAGTGCTTTCCCAGCTTCCTAAAGAGCTGGAAGCAGGACAGTTTATGGCTTGTCTCCAATTGAAGGATGGAGGCAGTGCTTTGTTCCTTGCACCTCTAGAGCAATGGGGGGCACGGCTGCCTGCAAAGGGGTCTTGCTGACACAGCTGCTTTCGGACACTCTGTCCACCAGTGCACAATGGTGGTTGGAAAAAGGCATACAGTCTATCGCCTCCTAAGCATGTGGACGCTCAATCATTTGGGACTCAGCCCAGTTGCTTCAGGGGAAGATGTAGTCATTTCATCTGAGCCGGGTTGGCAAGGTGGAATTGCAGCAGAAGTCCTAAAGCGGCAAGTTAAGCGCTGGGAAGAAATGGCATTTGAGCTGCCTTTGTATGAGAGTTTCCTCGTATGCTGTAACAGCACTGTGGAAAGCGAGTTCTTTCTCAGCTTCCTAGAGAGCTGGAAGCAAGACATTTTATGGCTTGTCTCCCATTGAAGGATGGAGGCAGTGCTTTGTGCCTTCCACCTCTAGAGCAATGGAGGGCACAGCTGAGAATAAAGTAAAGGGGTCTTTCTGCCATTGGTGCTTTCTGACACTCTCCCAACCATTGCACTTGGTGGTTAGTTAAAAGCCTGTTGTCTCTCTCCTCCTCAGCATGTGGAACCAAAATCATCCGGGCCTCGTCCCAATTGCTCAAGGGGAAGATGTAGGCATTTCGTCTGAGCCGGGTTGGCAAGGTGGAAATGTGCAGCATGCAGATGTTCCAGACCGCCGGGTGAAGTGCTGGAAAGAAATGGCGTTCAGCCTCCTTTGTATGAGATGTTCCCAGGACGCTGTAAGAGCACTGTGGAAAGGGAGTTTTTTCTCAGCTTCCTAAAGAGCTGGAAGCAGGACAAGATGTGGTTTGTCTCCCATTGAGGGGTGGATCCAGAGCCAGTGCCTTGTGCCTTCCACCTCCAGAGCAATGGAGAGCACGGCTGAGTGCAAAAGGGCCTTTCTGACATAGCTGCTTTCCGACACTCTCTCCAGCAGTGCAAAATGGTGGTTGGAGAAAGACGTGCATTCTATCGCCTCCTAAGCACGTGGACGCTCAATCATATGGGACTCAGCCCAGTTGCTTCAGCGGAAGATGTAGGCATTTCGTCTGAGCCGGGTTGGCAAGGTGGTGCTGGGTTGCTGCAGAAGCAGAAGTCCTAAAGCGGCAAGTTAAGGGCTGGGAATAAATGGCGTTTGAGCTGCCTTTGTATGAGAGGTTCCTGGTATGCTGTCACAGGACTGTGGAAAGCGAGTTGTTTGTCAGCTTCCTAAAGAGCTGGAGGCAAGACAGTTGATGGCTTGTCTCCCATTGAAGGATGAAGGCAGTGCTTTGAGCCTTCCACCTGCAGAGCAATGGATGGCATGGCTGAGAGCAAAGGGGGCTTTCTGCCATTGGTGCTTTCTGATACCCTTCAGGGGTGGTGCCAGTGCCTTGTGCCTCCTGCCTCTAGAGGAATGGAGGGCACGGCCCAGAGTAAAGGGCCTTTCTGACATTGGTGCTTTCTGACACTCCCCCAATCATTGCTCAAGGGCGGTTGGTTAAAAGCTTATTGTCTGTCTCCTCCTCAGCATGTGGAACCACAATCATCCGGGCCTCGTCCCCATTGCTCAAGGGGAAGATGTAGGCATTTCGTCTGAGCCGGGTTGGCAAGGTGGAAATGCGGCAGAAGCGGATGTTGCAGATTGGCGAGTTAAGGGCTGAAAAGACACGGCATTCAGGTGCCTTTGTATGAGATGTTCCCAGGATGCTGTAAGAGCACTGTGGAATGCGAGTGCTTTCCCAGCTTCCTAAAGAGCTGGAAGCAGGACAGTTTATGGCTTGTCTCCAATTGAAGGATGGAGGCAGTGCTTTGTGCCTTCCACCTCTGGAGCAACGGAGGGCACGGCTGAGAGCAAAGGGCCCTTTCTGACATAGGTGCATTCTGACACTCTCTGCACCAGTGCACAATTGCGGTTTGTAAAAAGCCTATTGTCTGCTCCTGCTAAGCATGTGGAAGCACAATCATCTGGGCCTTGTGCCCGTTGCTGAAGGGGAAGATGTAGACATTTCGTCTGAGCTGGGTTGCCAAGGTGGATATGTGCAGGATGCAGATGTCCCAGACTGGCGAGTGAATTGCTGAAGGAAACGACGTTCAGCCTCCTTTGTATGAGATGTTCCCAGGACGCTGTAAGGGCACTGTGGAAAGGGAGTTTTTCTCAGCTTCCTAAAGTGCTGGAAGCAGGACAAGATGTGGTTTGTCTCCCATTGAGGGGTGGATCCAGAGCCAGTGCCTTGTGCCTTCCACGTCTAGAGCAATGAAGGGCATGGCTGTGAACAAGGGGCCTTTCTGACATAGCTTCTTTATGAAAATCTCTCCAGCAGTGCACATTGGTGGTTGGAAAAAGGCGTGCAGTCTATCGCCTCCTAAGCACGTGGATGCTCAATCATTTGGGACTCAGCCCAGTTGCTTCAGGGGAAGGTGTAGGCATTTCGTCTGCGCCGGGTTGGCAAGGTGGAATTGCGGCAGAAGCAGAAGTCCTAAAGCTTCGAGTTAAGCACTGGGAAGAAATGGCGTTTGACCTGCCTTTGCATGAGAGGTTCCTGGTATGCTGTAACAGGACTGTGGAAAGCGAGTTGTTCGTCAGCTTCCTAAAGAGCTGGAGGCAGAACAATTTATGGCTTGTCTCCCATTGAAGGATGGAGGCAGTGCTTTGTGCCTTCCACCTGCAGAGCAATGGAGGGCACGGCTGAGAGCCAAGGGGGCTTTCTGCCATAGGTGCTTTCTGATACCCTTCAGGGGTGGTGCCAGTGCCTTGTGCCTCCTACCATGGGAGGAATGGAGGGCACGGCCGAGACTAAAGGGCCTTTCTGACATTGGTGCTTTCTGACACTACCCCAACCACTGCTCATGGGCGGTTGGTTAAAAGCCTATTGACTGTCTCCTCCTCAGCATGTGGAACCACAATCATCCGGGCCTTGTCCCCATTGCTCAAGGGGAAGATGTAGGGATTTCGTCTGAGCCGGGTTGGCAAGGTGGAACTGCGGCAAAAGCAGAAGTCCTAAAGCGGCAAGTTAAGCGATGGGAAGAAATGGTGTTTGAGCTGCCTTTGTATGAGAGTTTCCTCGTATGCTGTACAGCACTGTGGAAAGCGAGTTCTTTCTCAGCTTCCTAAAGAGCTGGAAGCAAGACAGTTTATGGCTTGTCTCCCATTGAAGGATGGAGGCCGTGCTTTGCGCCTGCCAGCTCTAGAGCAATGGCGGGCACGGCTGAGAGTAAAGGGGTCTTTCTGCCATTGGTGCATTCTGACACTCTCTGCACCAGTGCACAATGGCAGTTTGTAAAAAGCCTATTGTCTGCTCTTGCTAAACATGTGGAGGCACAATCATATGGGCCTCGTCCCCGTTGCTGAAGGGGAAGATGTAGGCATTTCGTCTGAGCGGGGTTGGCAAGGCGGAAATCTGGCAGAAGCAGAAGTTCTAAATAGGCGAGTTAAGTGCTGAAAAGAAACGGCATATCAGCTGCCTTTGTATGAGATGTTGCCAGGACACAGAAAGAGCACTGTTGAAAGCGAGTTCTTTCTCAGCTTCCTAAAGAGATGGAAGGAAGACGGTCTGTGGCTTGTCACCCCTTGAGGGGTGGAGCCAGTGCACTGTGCATTCCACGTCTAGAGCAATGGAGGGCAGAGCTGAGAGCAAAGGGGTCTTTCTGACATAGCTGCTTTCCAACACTCTCTCCACCAGTGCACAATGGTGGTTGGAAAAAGGCGTGCAGTCTATCACCTCCTAAGCACGTGGACGCTCAATCATTTGGGACACAGCCCAGTTGCTTCAGGGGAAGATGTAGGCATTTCGTCTCGCCGGGTTGGCAAGGTGGAATTGCGGCAGAAGCAGAATTCCTAAAGCAGCGAGTTAAGCACTGGGAAGAAATGGCGTTTGAGCTGCCTTTGTACGAGTGTTTCCTCGTATGCTTTAACAGCACTGTGGAAAGCGAGTTCTTTCTCAGCTTCCTAAAGAACTGGAAGCAAGACATTTTATGGCTTGTTTCCCATTGAAGGATTGAGGCTGTCCTTTGTGCCTTCCTGCTCTAGAGCAATGGAGGGCACTGCTGAGAGTAAAGGGGTCTTTCTGCCATTGGTGCTTTCTGACACTCTCTCAACCATTGCACTTGGTGGTTAGTTAAAAGAATATTGTCTCTCTCCTCCTCAGCATGTGGAACCACAATCATTCGGGCCTCGTCCCCATTGCTCAAGGGGAAGATGTAGGCCTTTCGTCTGAGCCGGGTTGGCAAGGTGGAATTGTGGCAGAAGCAGAAGTTCTAAAGTGGTGAGGTAAGGTCTGGCAAGAAAGGCCGTTTGACCTTCATTTCTATGACATTTTCCCCGTAGGACTTTCCCGGGAGCCGAGCAGGTGTTTCTGGCATTCTCGGCAGGAGGTTCGGGCATGTACAGCAGGTGGTTCCAGTCTGTCCAGGATGTGGTTCCGGCGTGTCTGGCACGTGGTTCTGCTATGTCTCAGAGGTGGTTCCGGCATGCCCGGCCGGTGATCCAGGAGAGTCCACCGAGTGATTCTGGCGTAACCGGCAGGTGAATTTTGCATGTCTGGCAGGTGGTTCTGGCGAGTCGGGCAGGTGGTTCCGGTGTGCTCGGCAGGTGTTTCCGGCGTCTCCGGCACGTGTTTCTGGCACATTTGACAGGTGGTTCTGGCATGCCCGAAAGGTGACTCCGGTCTGTCCGGTAGGTGGTTCCGGCGTGTATGGCACGTGGTTCTGGTACGTCTCAGAGGTGGTTGCGCATGCCCAACAGGTGATTCTGGACTGTCCGCCATATGGTTCTGGCACGTCTGAGAGGTGGTTCCAGCATGCCCGGTAGGTCATCCCTGAGAGTCCTCCAAGTGGTTCTGGAGTAGCCCGCAGGTGATTTTGGCATGTCCGGCAGGTGGTTCTGGTGTGCTCGGCAGGTGGTTCAGGCGGGTCTGGCAGGTGGTTACGGTCTGTTCGGGGTATGGTTCCGGCATCTCAGGCCCATGGTTCTGGCACATGTGAGAGAAGGTTCCGGCCGGCCAGACAGGTGTTTCCGGAGCGTCCGCAAAGTGGTTCTGGCGTAGCTGGCAGGTGATGTTGGCGTGACCGGCAGGTGGTTCCAGCAAGCCCGGCAGGTGATTCCGGAGTGTCTGCCGAGTGGTTCTGGCGTAGTCGGCAGGTGATTTTGGCGTGTCCAGCAGGTGGTTCCGGCGAGCTCGGCAGGTGGTACCGGCGTGTCCGGAAAATGGTTCTGGCACGTCTGAGAGATGGTTCCGGCATGCCCGGCAGGTGATTCCGGAGTGTCCGGCATGTGGTTCTGGCACCTCTGAGAGGTGGTTCCGGCATGCCCGGCAGGTGGTTCTGGAGTGTCTGCCGAGTGGTTCTGGCGTAGCCGGCAGGTGATTTTGCAAGTACGGCGGTGGTAAGTTCCCGGTAGGCTGTAAGAGCACTGTGCAGAGCGAGTTGTTTCTTAGCTTCCCAAAGAGCTGAAAGCAAGATGCTGTGGGGCCGAACTCGCCCTTTGGAAAGAAGCCTGCACGTTGTGCCTTTCAGCTCTAGGGCAATGTAGCACACCCAGAGCAGAAGTCCTACTTCAGCCAGATCAGGCCTGCAAAGAAACTGCGTTTCACAGGCCTTTGGAAGAGATGTTCCCGGTAGGCTGTAAGAGCACTGTGCAGAGCGAGTTGTTTCTTAGCTTCCCAAAGAGCTGGAAGCAAGATGCTGTGGGGCCCAACTCGCCCTTTGGAAAGAAGCCTGCACGTTGTGCCTTTCAGCTCTAGGGCAATGTAGCACACCCAGAGCAGAAGTCCTACTTCAGCCAGATCAGGCCTGCAAAGAAACTGCGTTTCACAGGCCTTTGGAAGAGCTGTTCCCGGTAGGCTGTAAGAGCACTGTGCAGAGCGAGTTGTTTCTTAGATTCCCAAAGAGCTGGAAGCAAGATGCTGTGGGGCCCAACTCGCCCTTTGGAAAGAAGCCTGCACGTTGCGCCTTTCAGCTCTAGGGCAATGTAGCACACCCAGAGCAGAAGTCCTACTTCAGCCAGATCAGGCCTGCAAAGAAACTGCGTTTCACAGGCCTTTGGAAGAGATGTTCCCGGTAGGCTGTAAGAGCACTGTGCAGAGCGAGTTGTTTCTTAGCTTCCCAAAGAGCTGAAAGCAAGATGCTGTGGGGCCCAACTCGCCCTTTGGAAAGAAGCCTGCACGTTGTGCCTTTCAGCTGTAGGCCAATGTAGCACACCCAGAGCAGAAGTCCTACTTCAGCCAGATCAGGCCTGCAAAGCAACTGCGTTTCACAGGCCTTTGGAAGAGATGTTCCCGGTAGGCTGTAAGAGCACTGTGCAGAGCGAGTTGTTTCTTAGCTTCCCAAAGAGCTGGAAGCAAGATGCTGTGGGGCCCAACTCGCCCTTTGGAAAGAAGCCTGCACGTTGTGCCTTTCAGCTCTAGGGCAATGTAGCACACCCAGAGCAGAAGTCCTACTTCAGCCAGATCAGGCCTGCAAAGAAACTGCGTTTCACAGGCCTTTGGAAGAGATGTTCCCGGTAGGCTGTAAGAGCACTGTGCAGAGCGAGTTGTTTCTTAGCTTCCCAAAGAGCTGGAAGCAAGATGCTGTGGGGCCCAACTCGCCCTTTGGAAAGAAGCCTGCACGTTGTGCCTTTCAGCTCTAGGGCAAAGTAGCACACCCAGAGCAGAAGTCCTACTTCAGCCAGATCAGGCCTGCAAAGAAACTGCGTTTCACAGGCCATTGGAAGAGATGTTCCCACTAGGCTGTAGGAGCACTGTGCAGAGCGAGTTGTTTCTTAGCTTCCCAAAGAGCTGGAAGCAAGATGCTGTGGGGCCCAACTCGCCCTTTGGAAAGAAGCCTGCACGTTGTGCCTTTCAGCTCTAGGGCAAAGTAGCACACCCAGAGCAGAAGTCCTACTTCAGCCAGATCAGGCCTGCAAAGAAACTGCGTTTCACAGGCCTTTGGAAGAGATGTTCCCGGTAGGCTGTAAGAGCACTGTGCAGAGCGAGTTGTTTCTTAGCTTCCCAAAGAGCTGGAAGCAAGATGCTGTGGGGCCCAACTCGCCCTTTGGAAAGAAGCCTGCACGTTGTGCCTTTCAGCTCTAGGGCAAAGTAGCACACCCAGAGCAGAAGTCCTACTTCAGCCAGATCAGGCCTGCAAAGAAACTGCGTTTCACAGGCCTTTGGAAGAGATGTTCCCGGTAGGCTGTAAGAGCACTGTGCAGAGCGAGTTGTTTCTTAGCTTCCCAAAGAGCTGGAAGCAAGATGCTGTGGGGCCCAACTCGCCCTTTGGAAAGAAGCCTGCACGTTGTGCCTTTCAGCTCTAGGGCAAAGTAGCACACCCAGAGCAGAAGTCCTACTTCAGCCAGATCAGGCCTGCAAAGAAACTGCGTTTCACAGGCCTTTGGAAGAGATGTTCCCGGTAGGCTGTAAGAGCACTGTGCAGAGCGAGTTGTTTCTTAGCTTCCCAAAGAGCTGGAAGCAAGATGCTGTGGGGCCCAACTCGCCCTTTGGAAAGAAGCCTGCACGTTGTGCCTTTCAGCTCTAGGGCAAAGTAGCACACCCAGAGCAGAAGTCCTACTTCAGCCAGATCAGGCCTGCAAAGAAACTGCGTTTCACAGGCCTTTGGAAGAGATGTTCCCGGTAGGCTGTAAGAGCACTGTGCAGAGCGAGTTGTTTCTTAGCTTCCCAAAGAGCTGGAAGCAAGATGCTGTGGGGCCCAACTCGCCCTTTGGAAAGAAGCCTGCACGTTGTGCCTTTCAGCTCTAGGGCAAAGTAGCACACCCAGAGCAGAAGTCCTACTTCAGCCAGATCAGGCCTGCAAAGAAACTGCGTTTCACAGGCCTTTGGAAGAGATGTTCCCGGTAGGCTGTAAGAGCACTGTGCAGAGCGAGTTGTTTCTTAGCTTCCCAAAGAGCTGGAAGCAAGATGCTGTGGGGCCCAACTCGCCCTTTGGAAAGAAGCCTGCACGTTGTGCCTTTCAGCTCTAGGGCAAAGTAGCACACCCAGAGCAGAAGTCCTACTTCAGCCAGATCAGGCCTGCAAAGAAACTGCGTTTCACAGGCCTTTGGAAGAGATGTTCCCGGTAGGCTGTAAGAGCACTGTGCAGAGCGAGTTGTTTCTTAGCTTCCCAAAGAGCTGGAAGCAAGATGCTGTGGGGCCCAACTCGCCCTTTGGAAAGAAGCCTGCACGTTGTGCCTTTCAGCTCTAGGGCAAAGTAGCACACCCAGAGCAGAAGTCCTACTTCAGCCAGATCAGGCCTGCAAAGAAACTGCGTTTCACAGGCCTTTGGAAGAGATGTTCCCGGTAGGCTGTAAGAGCACTGTGCAGAGCGAGTTGTTTCTTAGCTTCCCAAAGAGCTGGAAGCAAGATGCTGTGGGGCCCAACTCGCCCTTTGGAAAGAAGCCTGCACGTTGTGCCTTTCAGCTCTAGGGCAAAGTAGCACACCCAGAGCAGAAGTCCTACTTCAGCCAGATCAGGCCTGCAAAGAAACTGCGTTTCACAGGCCTTTGGAAGAGATGTTCCCGGTAGGCTGTAAGAGCACTGTGCAGAGCGAGTTGTTTCTTAGCTTCCCAAAGAGCTGGAAGCAAGATGCTGTGGGGCCCAACTCGCCCTTTGGAAAGAAGCCTGCACGTTGTGCCTTTCAGCTCTAGGGCAAAGTAGCACACCCAGAGCAGAAGTCCTACTTCAGCCAGATCAGGCCTGCAAAGAAACTGCGTTTCACAGGCCTTTGGAAGAGATGTTCCCGGTAGGCTGTAAGAGCACTGTGCAGAGCGAGTTGTTTCTTAGCTTCCCAAAGAGCTGGAAGCAAGATGCTGTGGGGCCCAACTCGCCCTTTGGAAAGAAGCCTGCACGTTGTGCCTTTCAGCTCTAGGGCAAAGTAGCACACCCAGAGCAGAAGTCCTACTTCAGCCAGATCAGGCCTGCAAAGAAACTGCGTTTCACAGGCCTTTGGAAGAGATGTTCCCGGTAGGCTGTAAGAGCACTGTGCAGAGCGAGTTGTTTCTTAGCTTCCCAAAGAGCTGGAAGCAAGATGCTGTGGGGCCCAACTCGCCCTTTGGAAAGAAGCCTGCACGTTGTGCCTTTCAGCTCTAGGGCAAAGTAGCACACCCAGAGCAGAAGTCCTACTTCAGCCAGATCAGGCCTGCAAAGAAACTGCGTTTCACAGGCCTTTGGAAGAGATGTTCCCGGTAGGCTGTAAGAGCACTGTGCAGAGCGAGTTGTTTCTTAGCTTCCCAAAGAGCTGGAAGCAAGATGCTGTGGGGCCCAACTCGCCCTTTGGAAAGAAGCCTGCACGTTGTGCCTTTCAGCTCTAGGGCAAAGTAGCACACCCAGAGCAGAAGTCCTACTTCAGCCAGATCAGGCCTGCAAAGAAACTGCGTTTCACAGGCCTTTGGAAGAGATGTTCCCGGTAGGCTGTAAGAGCACTGTGCAGAGCGAGTTGTTTCTTAGCTTCCCAAAGAGCTGGAAGCAAGATGCTGTGGGGCCCAACTCGCCCTTTGGAAAGAAGCCTGCACGTTGTGCCTTTCAGCTCTAGGGCAAAGTAGCACACCCAGAGCAGAAGTCCTACTTCAGCCAGATCAGGCCTGCAAAGAAACTGCGTTTCACAGGCCTTTGGAAGAGATGTTCCCACTAGGCTGTAAGAGCACTGTGCAGAGCGAGTTGTTTCTTAGCTTCCCAAAGAGCTGGAAGCAAGATGCTGTGGGGCCCAACTCGCCCTTTGGAAAGAAGCCTGCACGTTGTGCCTTTCAGCTCTAGGGCAAAGTAGCACACCCAGAGCAGAAGTCCTACTTCAGCCAGATCAGGCCTGCAAAGAAACTGCGTTTCACAGGCCTTTGGAAGAGATGTTCCCGGTAGGCTGTAAGAGCACTGTGCAGAGCGAGTTGTTTCTTAGCTTCCCAAAGAGCTGGAAGCAAGATGCTGTGGGGCCCAACTCGCCCTTTGGAAAGAAGCCTGCACGTTGTGCCTTTCAGCTCTAGGGCAAAGTAGCACACCCAGAGCAGAAGTCCTACTTCAGCCAGATCAGGCCTGCAAAGAAACTGCGTTTCACAGGCCTTTGGAAGAGATGTTCCCGGTAGGCTGTAAGAGCACTGTGCAGAGCGAGTTGTTTCTTAGCTTCCCAAAGAGCTGGAAGCAAGATGCTGTGGGGCCCAACTCGCCCTTTGGAAAGAAGCCTGCACGTTGTGCCTTTCAGCTCTAGGGCAAAGTAGCACACCCAGAGCAGAAGTCCTACTTCAGCCAGATCAGGCCTGCAAAGAAACTGCGTTTCACAGGCCTTTGGAAGAGATGTTCCCAATAGGCTGTAAGAGCACTGTGCAGAGCGAGTTGTTTCTTAGCTTCCCAAAGAGCTGGAAGCAAGATGCTGTGGGGCCCAACTCGCCCTTTGGAAAGAAGCCTGCACGTTGTGCCTTTCAGCTCTAGGGCAAAGTAGCACACCCAGAGCAGAAGTCCTACTTCAGCCAGATCAGGCCTGCAAAGAAACTGCGTTTCACAGGCCTTTGGAAGAGATGTTCCCACTAGGCTGTAAGAGCACTGTGCAGAGCGAGTTGTTTCTTAGCTTCCCAAAGAGCTGGAAGCAAGATGCTGTGGGGCCCAACTCGCCCTTTGGAAAGAAGCCTGCACGTTGTGCCTTTCAGCTCTAGGGCAAAGTAGCACACCCAGAGCAGAAGTCCTACTTCAGCCAGATCAGGCCTGCAAAGAAACTGCGTTTCACAGGCCTTTGGAAGAGATGTTCCCGGTAGGCTGTAAGAGCACTGTGCAGAGCGAGTTGTTTCTTAGCTTCCCAAAGAGCTGGAAGCAAGATGCTGTGGGGCCCAACTCGCCCTTTGGAAAGAAGCCTGCACGTTGTGCCTTTCAGCTCTAGGGCAAAGTAGCACACCCAGAGCAGAAGTCCTACTTCAGCCAGATCAGGCCTGCAAAGAAACTGCGTTTCACAGGCCTTTGGAAGAGATGTTCCCGGTAGGCTGTAAGAGCACTGTGCAGAGCGAGTTGTTTCTTAGCTTCCCAAAGAGCTGGAAGCAAGATGCTGTGGGGCCCAACTCGCCCTTTGGAAAGAAGCCTGCACGTTGTGCCTTTCAGCTCTAGGGCAAAGTAGCACACCCAGAGCAGAAGTCCTACTTCAGCCAGATCAGGCCTGCAAAGAAACTGCGTTTCACAGGCCTTTGGAAGAGATGTTCCCGGTAGGCTGTAAGAGCACTGTGCAGAGCGAGTTGTTTCTTAGCTTCCCAAAGAGCTGGAAGCAAGATGCTGTGGGGCCCAACTCGCCCTTTGGAAAGAAGCCTGCACGTTGTGCCTTTCAGCTCTAGGGCAAAGTAGCACACCCAGAGCAGAAGTCCTACTTCAGCCAGATCAGGCCTGCAAAGAAACTGCGTTTCACAGGCCTTTGGAAGAGATGTTCCCGGTAGGCTGTAAGAGCACTGTGCAGAGCGAGTTGTTTCTTAGCTTCCCAAAGAGCTGGAAGCAAGATGCTGTGGGGCCCAACTCGCCCTTTGGAAAGAAGCCTGCACGTTGTGCCTTTCAGCTCTAGGGCAAAGTAGCACACCCAGAGCAGAAGTCCTACTTCAGCCAGATCAGGCCTGCAAAGAAACTGCGTTTCACAGGCCTTTGGAAGAGATGTTCCCAGTAGGCTGTAAGAGCACTGTGCAGAGCGAGTTGTTTCTTAGCTTCCCAAAGAGCTGGAAGCAAGATGCTGTGGGGCCCAACTCGCCCTTTGGAAAGAAGCCTGCACGTTGTGCCTTTCAGCTCTAGGGCAAAGTAGCACACCCAGAGCAGAAGTCCTACTTCAGCCAGATCAGGCCTGCAAAGAAACTGCGTTTCACAGGCCTTTGGAAGAGATGTTCCCAATAGGCTGTAAGAGCACTGTGCAGAGCGAGTTGTTTCTTAGCTTCCCAAAGAGCTGGAAGCAAGATGCTGTGGGGCCCAACTCGCCCTTTGGAAAGAAGCCTGCACGTTGTGCCTTTCAGCTCTAGGGCAAAGTAGCACACCCAGAGCAGAAGTCCTACTTCAGCCAGATCAGGCCTGCAAAGAAACTGCGTTTCACAGGCCTTTGGAAGAGATGTTCCCGGTAGGCTGTAAGAGCACTGTGCAGAGCGAGTTGTTTCTTAGCTTCCCAAAGAGCTGGAAGCAAGATGCTGTGGGGCCCAACTCGCCCTTTGGAAAGAAGCCTGCACGTTGTGCCTTTCAGCTCTAGGGCAAAGTAGCACACCCAGAGCAGAAGTCCTACTTCAGCCAGATCAGGCCTGCAAAGAAACTGCGTTTCACAGGCCTTTGGAAGAGATGTTCCCAATAGGCTGTAAGAGCACTGTGCAGAGCGAGTTGTTTCTTAGCTTCCCAAAGAGCTGGAAGCAAGATGCTGTGGGGCCCAACTCGCCCTTTGGAAAGAAGCCTGCACGTTGTGCCTTTCAGCTCTAGGGCAAAGTAGCACACCCAGAGCAGAAGTCCTACTTCAGCCAGATCAGGCCTGCAAAGAAACTGCGTTTCACAGGCCTTTGGAAGAGATGTTCCCACTAGGCTGTAAGAGCACTGTGCAGAGCGAGTTGTTTCTTAGCTTCCCAAAGAGCTGGAAGCAAGATGCTGTGGGGCCCAACTCGCCCTTTGGAAAGAAGCCTGCACGTTGTGCCTTTCAGCTCTAGGGCAAAGTAGCACACCCAGAGCAGAAGTCCTACTTCAGCCAGATCAGGCCTGCAAAGAAACTGCGTTTCACAGGCCTTTGGAAGAGATGTTCCCGGTAGGCTGTAAGAGCACTGTGCAGAGCGAGTTGTTTCTTAGCTTCCCAAAGAGCTGGAAGCAAGATGCTGTGGGGCCCAACTCGCCCTTTGGAAAGAAGCCTGCACGTTGTGCCTTTCAGCTCTAGGGCAAAGTAGCACACCCAGAGCAGAAGTCCTACTTCAGCCAGATCAGGCCTGCAAAGAAACTGCGTTTCACAGGCCTTTGGAAGAGATGTTCCCGGTAGGCTGTAAGAGCACTGTGCAGAGCGAGTTGTTTCTTAGCTTCCCAAAGAGCTGGAAGCAAGATGCTGTGGGGCCCAACTCGCCCTTTGGAAAGAAGCCTGCACGTTGTGCCTTTCAGCTCTAGGGCAAAGTAGCACACCCAGAGCAGAAGTCCTACTTCAGCCAGATCAGGCCTGCAAAGAAACTGCGTTTCACAGGCCTTTGGAAGAGATGTTCCCGGTAGGCTGTAAGAGCACTGTGCAGAGCGAGTTGTTTCTTAGCTTCCCAAAGAGCTGGAAGCAAGATGCTGTGGGGCCCAACTCGCCCTTTGGAAAGAAGCCTGCACGTTGTGCCTTTCAGCTCTAGGGCAAAGTAGCACACCCAGAGCAGAAGTCCTACTTCAGCCAGATCAGGCCTGCAAAGAAACTGCGTTTCACAGGCCTTTGGAAGAGATGTTCCCACTAGGCTGTAAGAGCACTGTGCAGAGCGAGTTGTTTCTTAGCTTCCCAAAGAGCTGGAAGCAAGATGCTGTGGGGCCCAACTCGCCCTTTGGAAAGAAGCCTGCACGTTGTGCCTTTCAGCTCTAGGGCAAAGTAGCACACCCAGAGCAGAAGTCCTACTTCAGCCAGATCAGGCCTGCAAAGAAACTGCGTTTCACAGGCCTTTGGAAGAGATGTTCCCGGTAGGCTGTAAGAGCACTGTGCAGAGCGAGTTGTTTCTTAGCTTCCCAAAGAGCTGGAAGCAAGATGCTGTGGGGCCCAACTCGCCCTTTGGAAAGAAGCCTGCACGTTGTGCCTTTCAGCTCTAGGGCAAAGTAGCACACCCAGAGCAGAAGTCCTACTTCAGCCAGATCAGGCCTGCAAAGAAACTGCGTTTCACAGGCCTTTGGAAGAGATGTTCCCGGTAGGCTGTAAGAGCACTGTGCAGAGCGAGTTGTTTCTTAGCTTCCCAAAGAGCTGGAAGCAAGATGCTGTGGGGCCCAACTCGCCCTTTGGAAAGAAGCCTGCACGTTGTGCCTTTCAGCTCTAGGGCAAAGTAGCACACCCAGAGCAGAAGTCCTACTTCAGCCAGATCAGGCCTGCAAAGAAACTGCGTTTCACAGGCCTTTGGAAGAGATGTTCCCGGTAGGCTGTAAGAGCACTGTGCAGAGCGAGTTGTTTCTTAGCTTCCCAAAGAGCTGGAAGCAAGATGCTGTGGGGCCCAACTCGCCCTTTGGAAAGAAGCCTGCACGTTGTGCCTTTCAGCTCTAGGGCAAAGTAGCACACCCAGAGCAGAAGTCCTACTTCAGCCAGATCAGGCCTGCAAAGAAACTGCGTTTCACAGGCCTTTGGAAGAGATGTTCCCGGTAGGCTGTAAGAGCACTGTGCAGAGCGAGTTGTTTCTTAGCTTCCCAAAGAGCTGGAAGCAAGATGCTGTGGGGCCCAACTCGCCCTTTGGAAAGAAGCCTGCACGTTGTGCCTTTCAGCTCTAGGGCAAAGTAGCACACCCAGAGCAGAAGTCCTACTTCAGCCAGATCAGGCCTGCAAAGAAACTGCGTTTCACAGGCCTTTGGAAGAGATGTTCCCACTAGGCTGTAAGAGCACTGTGCAGAGCGAGTTGTTTCTTAGCTTCCCAAAGAGCTGGAAGCAAGATGCTGTGGGGCCCAACTCGCCCTTTGGAAAGAAGCCTGCACGTTGTGCCTTTCAGCTCTAGGGCAAAGTAGCACACCCAGAGCAGAAGTCCTACTTCAGCCAGATCAGGCCTGCAAAGAAACTGCGTTTCACAGGCCTTTGGAAGAGATGTTCCCAATAGGCTGTAAGAGCACTGTGCAGAGCGAGTTGTTTCTTAGCTTCCCAAAGAGCTGGAAGCAAGATGCTGTGGGGCCCAACTCGCCCTTTGGAAAGAAGCCTGCACGTTGTGCCTTTCAGCTCTAGGGCAAAGTAGCACACCCAGAGCAGAAGTCCTACTTCAGCCAGATCAGGCCTGCAAAGAAACTGCGTTTCACAGGCCTTTGGAAGAGATGTTCCCACTAGGCTGTAAGAGCACTGTGCAGAGCGAGTTGTTTCTTAGCTTCCCAAAGAGCTGGAAGCAAGATGCTGTGGGGCCCAACTCGCCCTTTGGAAAGAAGCCTGCACGTTGTGCCTTTCAGCTCTAGGGCAAAGTAGCACACCCAGAGCAGAAGTCCTACTTCAGCCAGATCAGGCCTGCAAAGAAACTGCGTTTCACAGGCCTTTGGAAGAGATGTTCCCGGTAGGCTGTAAGAGCACTGTGCAGAGCGAGTTGTTTCTTAGCTTCCCAAAGAGCTGGAAGCAAGATGCTGTGGGGCCCAACTCGCCCTTTGGAAAGAAGCCTGCACGTTGTGCCTTTCAGCTCTAGGGCAAAGTAGCACACCCAGAGCAGAAGTCCTACTTCAGCCAGATCAGGCCTGCAAAGAAACTGCGTTTCACAGGCCTTTGGAAGAGATGTTCCCGGTAGGCTGTAAGAGCACTGTGCAGAGCGAGTTGTTTCTTAGCTTCCCAAAGAGCTGGAAGCAAGATGCTGTGGGGCCCAACTCGCCCTTTGGAAAGAAGCCTGCACGTTGTGCCTTTCAGCTCTAGGGCAAAGTAGCACACCCAGAGCAGAAGTCCTACTTCAGCCAGATCAGGCCTGCAAAGAAACTGCGTTTCACAGGCCTTTGGAAGAGATGTTCCCGGTAGGCTGTAAGAGCACTGTGCAGAGCGAGTTGTTTCTTAGCTTCCCAAAGAGCTGGAAGCAAGATGCTGTGGGGCCCAACTCGCCCTTTGGAAAGAAGCCTGCACGTTGTGCCTTTCAGCTCTAGGGCAAAGTAGCACACCCAGAGCAGAAGTCCTACTTCAGCCAGATCAGGCCTGCAAAGAAACTGCGTTTCACAGGCCTTTGGAAGAGATGTTCCCGGTAGGCTGTAAGAGCACTGTGCAGAGCGAGTTGTTTCTTAGCTTCCCAAAGAGCTGGAAGCAAGATGCTGTGGGGCCCAACTCGCCCTTTGGAAAGAAGCCTGCACGTTGTGCCTTTCAGCTCTAGGGCAAAGTAGCACACCCAGAGCAGAAGTCCTACTTCAGCCAGATCAGGCCTGCAAAGAAACTGCGTTTCACAGGCCTTTGGAAGAGATGTTCCCACTAGGCTGTAAGAGCACTGTGCAGAGCGAGTTGTTTCTTAGCTTCCCAAAGAGCTGGAAGCAAGATGCTGTGGGGCCCAACTCGCCCTTTGGAAAGAAGCCTGCACGTTGTGCCTTTCAGCTCTAGGGCAAAGTAGCACACCCAGAGCAGAAGTCCTACTTCAGCCAGATCAGGCCTGCAAAGAAACTGCGTTTCACAGGCCTTTGGAAGAGATGTTCCCGGTAGGCTGTAAGAGCACTGTGCAGAGCGAGTTGTTTCTTAGCTTCCCAAAGAGCTGGAAGCAAGATGCTGTGGGGCCCAACTCGCCCTTTGGAAAGAAGCCTGCACGTTGTGCCTTTCAGCTCTAGGGCAAAGTAGCACACCCAGAGCAGAAGTCCTACTTCAGCCAGATCAGGCCTGCAAAGAAACTGCGTTTCACAGGCCTTTGGAAGAGATGTTCCCGGTAGGCTGTAAGAGCACTGTGCAGAGCGAGTTGTTTCTTAGCTTCCCAAAGAGCTGGAAGCAAGATGCTGTGGGGCCCAACTCGCCCTTTGGAAAGAAGCCTGCACGTTGTGCCTTTCAGCTCTAGGGCAAAGTAGCACACCCAGAGCAGAAGTCCTACTTCAGCCAGATCAGGCCTGCAAAGAAACTGCGTTTCACAGGCCTTTGGAAGAGATGTTCCCACTAGGCTGTAAGAGCACTGTGCAGAGCGAGTTGTTTCTTAGCTTCCCAAAGAGCTGGAAGCAAGATGCTGTGGGGCCCAACTCGCCCTTTGGAAAGAAGCCTGCACGTTGTGCCTTTCAGCTCTAGGGCAAAGTAGCACACCCAGAGCAGAAGTCCTACTTCAGCCAGATCAGGCCTGCAAAGAAACTGCGTTTCACAGGCCTTTGGAAGAGATGTTCCCGGTAGGCTGTAAGAGCACTGTGCAGAGCGAGTTGTTTCTTAGCTTCCCAAAGAGCTGGAAGCAAGATGCTGTGGGGCCCAACTCGCCCTTTGGAAAGAAGCCTGCACGTTGTGCCTTTCAGCTCTAGGGCAAAGTAGCACACCCAGAGCAGAAGTCCTACTTCAGCCAGATCAGGCCTGCAAAGAAACTGCGTTTCACAGGCCTTTGGAAGAGATGTTCCCGGTAGGCTGTAAGAGCACTGTGCAGAGCGAGTTGTTTCTTAGCTTCCCAAAGAGCTGGAAGCAAGATGCTGTGGGGCCCAACTCGCCCTTTGGAAAGAAGCCTGCACGTTGTGCCTTTCAGCTCTAGGGCAAAGTAGCACACCCAGAGCAGAAGTCCTACTTCAGCCAGATCAGGCCTGCAAAGAAACTGCGTTTCACAGGCCTTTGGAAGAGATGTTCCCACTAGGCTGTAAGAGCACTGTGCAGAGCGAGTTGTTTCTTAGCTTCCCAAAGAGCTGGAAGCAAGATGCTGTGGGGCCCAACTCGCCCTTTGGAAAGAAGCCTGCACGTTGTGCCTTTCAGCTCTAGGGCAAAGTAGCACACCCAGAGCAGAAGTCCTACTTCAGCCAGATCAGGCCTGCAAAGAAACTGCGTTTCACAGGCCTTTGGAAGAGATGTTCCCAGTAGGCTGTAAGAGCACTGTGCAGAGCGAGTTGTTTCTTAGCTTCCCAAAGAGCTGGAAGCAAGATGCTGTGGGGCCCAACTCGCCCTTTGGAAAGAAGCCTGCACGTTGTGCCTTTCAGCTCTAGGGCAAAGTAGCACACCCAGAGCAGAAGTCCTACTTCAGCCAGATCAGGCCTGCAAAGAAACTGCGTTTCACAGGCCTTTGGAAGAGATGTTCCCGGTAGGCTGTAAGAGCACTGTGCAGAGCGAGTTGTTTCTTAGCTTCCCAAAGAGCTGGAAGCAAGATGCTGTGGGGCCCAACTCGCCCTTTGGAAAGAAGCCTGCACGTTGTGCCTTTCAGCTCTAGGGCAAAGTAGCACACCCAGAGCAGAAGTCCTACTTCAGCCAGATCAGGCCTGCAAAGAAACTGCGTTTCACAGGCCTTTGGAAGAGATGTTCCCGGTAGGCTGTAAGAGCACTGTGCAGAGCGAGTTGTTTCTTAGCTTCCCAAAGAGCTGGAAGCAAGATGTTGTGGGGCCCAACTCGCCCTTTGGAAAGAAGCCTGCACGTTGTGCCTTTCAGCTCTAGGGCAAAGTAGCACACCCAGAGCAGAAGTCCTACTTCAGCCAGATCAGGCCTGCAAAGAAACTGCGTTTCACAGGCCTTTGGAAGAGATGTTCCCACTAGGCTGTAAGAGCACTGTGCAGAGCGAGTTGTTTCTTAGCTTCCCAAAGAGCTGGAAGCAAGATGCTGTGGGGCCCAACTCGCCCTTTGGAAAGAAGCCTGCACGTTGTGCCTTTCAGCTCTAGGGCAAAGTAGCACACCCAGAGCAGAAGTCCTACTTCAGCCAGATCAGGCCTGCAAAGAAACTGCGTTTCACAGGCCTTTGGAAGAGATGTTCCCGGTAGGCTGTAAGAGCACTGTGCAGAGCGAGTTGTTTCTTAGCTTCCCAAAGAGCTGGAAGCAAGATGCTGTGGGGCCCAACTCGCCCTTTGGAAAGAAGCCTGCACGTTGTGCCTTTCAGCTCTAGGGCAAAGTAGCACACCCAGAGCAGAAGTCCTACTTCAGCCAGATCAGGCCTGCAAAGAAACTGCGTTTCACAGGCCTTTGGAAGAGATGTTCCCGGTAGGCTGTAAGAGCACTGTGCAGAGCGAGTTGTTTCTTAGCTTCCCAAAGAGCTGGAAGCAAGATGCTGTGGGGCCCAACTCGCCCTTTGGAAAGAAGCCTGCACGTTGTGCCTTTCAGCTCTAGGGCAAAGTAGCACACCCAGAGCAGAAGTCCTACTTCAGCCAGATCAGGCCTGCAAAGAAACTGCGTTTCACAGGCCTTTGGAAGAGATGTTCCCGGTAGGCTGTAAGAGCACTGTGCAGAGCGAGTTGTTTCTTAGCTTCCCAAAGAGCTGGAAGCAAGATGCTGTGGGGCCCAACTCGCCCTTTGGAAAGAAGCCTGCACGTTGTGCCTTTCAGCTCTAGGGCAAAGTAGCACACCCAGAGCAGAAGTCCTACTTCAGCCAGATCAGGCCTGCAAAGAAGCTGCGTTTCACAGGCCTTTGGAAGAGATGTTCCCGGTAGGCTGTAAGAGCACTGTGCAGAGCGAGTTGTTTCTTAGCTTCCCAAAGAGCTGGAAGCAAGATGCTGTGGGGCCCAACTCGCCCTTTGGAAAGAAGCCTGCACGTTGTGCCTTTCAGCTCTAGGGCAAAGTAGCACACCCAGAGCAGAAGTCCTACTTCAGCCAGATCAGGCCTGCAAAGAAACTGCGTTTCACAGGCCTTTGGAAGAGATGTTCCCGGTAGGCTGTAAGAGCACTGTGCAGAGCGAGTTGTTTCTTAGCTTCTCAAAGAGCTGGAAGCAAGATGCTGTGGGGCCCAACTCGCCCTTGGGAAAGAAGCCTGCACGTTGTGCCTTTCAGCTCTAGGGCAAAGTAGCACACCCAGAGCAGAAGTCCTACTTCAGCCAGATCAGGCCTGCAAAGAAACTGCGTTTCACAGGCCTTTGGAAGAGATGTTCCCACTAGGCTGTAGGAGCACTGTGCAGAGCGAGTTGTTTCTTAGCTTCCCAAAGAGCTGGAAGCAAGATGCTGTGGGGCCCAACTCGCCCTTTGGAAAGAAGCCTGCACGTTGTGCCTTTCAGCTCTAGGGCAAAGTAGCACACCCAGAGCAGAAGTCCTACTTCAGCCAGATCAGGCCTGCAAAGAAACTGCGTTTCACAGGCCTTTTTAAGAGATGATCCCGGTAGGCTGTAAGAGCACTGTGCATAGCGAGTAGTTTCTTAGCTTCCCAAAGAGCTGGAAGCAAGATGCTGTGGGGCCCAACTCGCCCTTTGGAAAGAAGCCTGCACGTTGTGCCTTTCAGCTCTAGGGCAATGTAGCACACCCAGAGCAGAAGTCCTACTTCAGCCAGATCAGGCCAGCAAAGAAACTGCGTTTCACAGGCCTTTGGAAGAGATGTTCCCGGTAGGCTGTAAGAGCACTGTGCAGAGCGAGTTGTTTCTTAGCTTCCCAAAGAGCTGGAAGCAAGATGCTGTGGGGCCCAACTCGCCCTTTGGAAAGAAGCCTGCACGTTGTGCCTTTCAGCTCTAGGGCAATGTAGCACACCCAGAGCAGAAGTCCTACTTCAGCCAGATCAGGCCTGCAAAGCAGCTGCGTTTCACAGGCCTTTGGAAGAGCTGTTCCCGGTAGGCTGTAAGAGCACTGTGCAGAGCGAGTTGTTTCTTAGCTTCCCAAAGAGCTGGAAGCAAGATGCTGTGGGGCCCAACTCGCCCTTTGGAAAGAAGCCTGCACGTTGTGCCTTTCAGCTCTAGGGCAATGTAGCACACCCAGAGCAGAAGTCCTACTTCAGCCAGATCTGGCCTGCAAAGCAACTGCGTTTCACAGGCCTTTGGAAGAGATGTTCCCAATAGGCTGTAAGAGCACTGTGCAGAGCGAGTTGTTACTTAGCTTCAGAAAGAGCTGGAAGCAAGATGCTGTGGGGCCCAACTCGCCCTTTTGAAAGAAGCCTGCACGTTGTGCCTTTCAGCTCTAGGGCAATGTAGCACACCCAGAGCAGAAGTCCTACTTCAGCCAGATCAGGCCTGCAAAGCAGCTGCGTTTCACAGGCCTTTGGAAGAGATGTTCCCACTAGGCTGTAAGAGCACTGTGCAGAGCGAGTTGTTTCTTAGCTTCCCAAAGAGCTGGAAGCAAGATGCTGTGGGGCCCAACTCGCCCTTTGGAAACAAGCCTGCACGTTGTGCCTTTCAGCTCTAGGGCAATGTAGCACACCCAGAGCAGAAGTCCTACTTCAGCCAGATCAGGCCTGCAAAGAAACTGCGTTTCACAGGCCTTTGGAAGAGATGTTCCCGGTAGGCTGTAAGAGCACTGTGTAGAGCGAGTTGTTTCTTAGCTTCCCAAAGAGCTGGAAGCAAGATGCTGTGGGGCCCAACTCGCCCTTTGGAAAGAAGCCTGCACGTTGTGCCTTTCAGCTCTAGGGCAAAGTAGCACACCCAGAGCAGAAGTCCTACTTCAGCCAGATCAGGCCTGCAAAGAAACTGCGTTTCAACAGGCCTTTGGAAGAGATGTTCCCGGTAGGCTGTAAGAGCACTGTGCAGAACGAGTTGTTTCTTAGCTTCCCAAAGAGCTGGAAGCAAGATGCTGTGGGGCCCAACTCGCCCTTTGGAAAGAAGCCTGCACGTTGTGACTTTCAGCTCTAGGGCAATGTAGCACACCCAGAGCAGAAGTCCTACTTCAGCCAGATCAGGCCTGCAAAGAAACTGCGTTTCACAGGCCTTTGGAAGAGATGTTCCCGGTAGGCTGTAAGAGCACTGTGCAGAGCGAGTTGTTTCTTAGCTTCCCAAAGAGCTGGAAGCAAGATGCTGTGGGGCCCATCTCGCCCTTTGGAAAGAAGCCTGCACGTTTTGCCTTTCAGCTCTAGGGCAATGTAGCACACCCTGAGCAGAAGTCCTACTTCAGCCAGATCAGGCCTGCAAAGAAACTGCGTTTCACAGGCCTTTGGAAGAGATGTTCCCGGTAGGCTGTAAGAGCACTGTGCAGAGCGAGTTGTTTCTTAGCTTCCCAAAGGGCTGGAAGCAATATGCTGTGGGGCCCAACTCGCCCTTTGGAAAGAAGCCTGCACGTTGCGCCTTTCAGCTCTAGGGCAATGTAGCACACCCAGAGCAGAAGTCCTACTTCAGCCAGATGAGGCCTGCAAAGAAACTGCGTTTCACAGGCCTTTGGAAGAGATGTTCCCACTAGGCTGTAAGAGCACTGTGCAGAGCGAGTTGTTTCTTAGCTTCCCAAAGAGCTGGAAGCAAGATGCTGTGGGGCCCAACTCGCCCTTTGGAAAGAAGCCTGCACGTTGTGCCTTTCAGCTCGAGGGCAAAGTAGCACACCCAGAGCAGAAGTCCTACTTCAGCCAGATCAGGCCTGCAAAGCAGCTGCGTTTCACAGGCCTTTGGAAGAGATGTTCCCGGTAGGCTGTAAGAGCACTGTGCAGAGCGAGTTGTTTCTTAGCTTCCCAAAGAGCTGGAAGCAAGATGCTGTGGGGCCCAACTCGCCCTTTGGAAAGAAGCCTGCACGTTGTGCCTTTCAGCTCTAGGGCAAAGTAGCACACCCAGAGCAGAAGTCCTACTTCAGCCAGATCAGGCCTGCAAAGAAACTGCGTTTCACAGGCCTTTGGAAGAGATGTTCCCGGTAGGCTGTAAGAGCACTGTGCAGAGCGAGTTGTTACTTAGCTTCTCAAAGAGCTGGAAGCAAGATGCTGTGGGGCCCAACTCGCCCTTGGGAAAGAAGCCTGCACGTTGTGCCTTTCAGCTCTAGGGCAAAGTAGCACACCCAGAGCAGAAGTCCTACTTCAGCCAGATCAGGCCTGCAAAGAAACTGCGTTTCACAGGCCTTTGGAAGAGATGTTCCCACTAGGCTGTAGGAGCACTGTGCAGAGCGAGTTGTTTCTTAGCTTCCCAAAGAGCTGGAAGCAGGATGCTGTGGGGCCCAACTCGCCCTTTGGAAAGAAGCCTGCACGTTGTGCCTTTCAGCTCTAGGGCAAAGTAGCACACCCAGAGCAGAAGTCCTACTTCAGCCAGATCAGGCCTGCAAAGAAACTGCGTTTCACAGGCCTTTGGAAGAGATGTTCCCGGTAGGCTGTAAGAGCACTGTGCAGAGCGAGTTGTTTCTTAGCTTCCCAAAGAGCTGGAAGCAAGATGCTGTGGGGCCCAACTCGCCCTTTGGAAAGAAGCCTGCACGTTGTGCCTTTCAGCTCTAGGTCAATGTAGCACACCCAGAGCAGAAGTCCTACTTCAGCCAGATCAGGCCTGCAAAGAAACTGCGTTTCACAGGCCTTTGGAAGAGATGTTCCCGGTAGGCTGTAAGAGCACTGTGCAGAGCGAGTTGTTTCTTAGCTTCCCAAAGAGCTGGAAGCAAGATGTTGTGGGGCCCAACTCGTCCTTTGGAATGAGGCCTGCACGTTGTGCCTTTCAGCTCTAGGGCAAAGTAGCACACCCAGAGCAGAAGTCCTACTTCAGCCAGATCAGGCCTGCAAAGAAACTGCGTTTCACAGGCCTTTGGAAGAGATGTTCCCACTAGGCTGTAAGAGCACTGTGCAGAGCGAGTTGTTTCTTAGCTTCCCAAAGAGCTGGAAGCAAGATGCTGTGGGGCCCAACTCGCCCTTTGGAAAGAAGCCTGCACGTTGTGCCTTTCAGCTCTAGGGCAATGTAGCACACCCAGAGCAGAAGTCCTACTTCAGCCAGATCAGGCCTGCAAAGCAACTGCGTTTCACAGGCCTTTGGAAGAGATGTTCCCCGTAGGCTGTAAGAGCACTGTGCAGAGCGAGTTGTTTCTTAGCTTCCCAAAGAGCTGGAAGCAAGATGCTGTGGGGCCCAACTCGCCCTTTGGAAAGAAGCCTGCACGTTGTGCCTTTCAGCTCTAGGGCAAAGTAGCACACCCAGAGCAGAAGTCCTACTTCAGCCAGATCAGGCCTGCAAAGAAACTGCGTTTCACAGGCCTTTGGAAGAGATGTTCCCGGTAGGCTGTAAGAGCACTGTGCAGAGCGAGTTGTTTCTTAGCTTCCCAAAGAGCTGGAAGCAAGATGCTGTGGGGCCCAACTCGCCCTTTGGAAAGAAGCCTGCACGTTGTGCCTTTCAGCTCTAGGTCAATGTAGCACACCCAGAGCAGAAGTCCTACTTCAGCCAGATCAGGCCTGCAAAGAAACTGCGTTTCACAGGCCTTTGGAAGAGATGTTCCCGGTAGGCTGTAAGAGCACTGTGCAGAGCGAGTTGTTTCTTAGCTTCCCAAAGAGCTGGAAGCAAGATGTTGTGGGGCCCAACTCGTCCTTTGGAAACAAGCCTGCACGTTGTGCCTTTCAGCTCTAGGGCAAAGTAGCACACCCAGAGCAGAAGTCCTACTTCAGCCAGATCAGGCCTGCAAAGAAACTGCGTTTCACAGGCCTTTGGAAGAGATGTTCCCGGTAGGCTGTAAGAGCACTGTGCAGAGCGAGTTGTTTCTTAGCTTCCCAAAGAGCTGGAAGCAAGATGCTGTGGGGCCCAACTCGCCCTTTGGAAAGAAGCCTGCACGTTGTGCCTTTCAGCTCTAGGGCAAAGTAGCACACCCAGAGCAGAAGTCCTACTTCAGCCAGATCAGGCCTGCAAAGAAACTGCGTTTCACAGGCCTTTGGAAGAGATGTTCCCGGTAGGCTGTAAGAGCACTGTGCAGAGCGAGTTGTTTCTTAGCTTCCCAAAGAGCTGGAAGCAAGATGCTGTGGGGCCCAACTCGCCCTTTGGAAAGAAGCCTGCACGTTGTGCCTTTCAGCTCTAGGGCAAAGTAGCACACCCAGAGCAGAAGTCCTACTTCAGCCAGATCAGGCCTGCAAAGAAACTGCGTTTCACAGGCCTTTGGAAGAGATGTTCCCGGTAGGCTGTAAGAGCACTGTGCAGAGCGAGTTGTTTCTTAGCTTCCCAAAGAGCTGGAAGCAAGATGCTGTGGGGCCCAACTCGCCCTTTGGAAAGAAGCCTGCACGTTGTGCCTTTCAGCTCTAGGGCAAAGTAGCACACCCAGAGCAGAAGTCCTACTTCAGCCAGATCAGGCCTGCAAAGAAACTGCGTTTCACAGGCCTTTGGAAGAGATGTTCCCGGTAGGCTGTAAGAGCACTGTGCAGAGCGAGTTGTTTCTTAGCTTCCCAAAGAGCTGGAAGCAAGATGCTGTGGGGCCCAACTCGCCCTTTGGAAAGAAGCCTGCACGTTGTGCCTTTCAGCTCTAGGGCAAAGTAGCACACCCAGAGCAGAAGTCCTACTTCAGCCAGATCAGGCCTGCAAAGCAGCTGCGTTTCACAGGCCTTTGGAAGAGATGTTCCCGGTAGGCTGTAAGAGCACTGTGCAGAGCGAGTTGTTTCTTAGCTTCCCAAAGAGCTGGAAGCAAGATGCTGTGGGGCCCAACTCGCCCTTTGGAAAGAAGCCTGCACGTTGTGCCTTTCAGCTCTAGGGCAAAGTAGCACACCCAGAGCAGAAGTCCTACTTCAGCCAGATCAGGCCTGCAAAGAAACTGCGTTTCACAGGCCTTTGGAAGAGATGTTCCCGGTAGGCTGTAAGAGCACTGTGCAGAGCGAGTTGTTTCTTAGCTTCCCAAAGAGCTGGAAGCAAGATGCTGTGGGGCCCAACTCGCCCTTTGGAAAGAAGCCTGCACGTTGTGCCTTTCAGCTCTAGGGCAAAGTAGCACACCCAGAGCAGAAGTCCTACTTCAGCCAGATCAGGCCTGCAAAGAAACTGCGTTTCACAGGCCTTTGGAAGAGATGTTCCCAGTAGGCTGTAGGAGCACTGTGCAGAGCGAGTTGTTTCTTAGCTTCCCAAAGAGCTGGAAGCAAGATGCTGTGGGGCCCAACTCGCCCTTTGGAAAGAAGCCTGCACGTTGTGCCTTTCAGCTCTAGGGCAAAGTAGCACACCCAGAGCAGAAGTCCTACTTCAGCCAGATCAGGCCTGCAAAGAAACTGCGTTTCACAGGCCTTTGGAAGAGATGTTCCCGGTAGGCTGTAAGAGCACTGTGCAGAGCGAGTTGTTTCTTAGCTTCCCAAAGAGCTGGAAGCAAGATGCTGTGGGGCCCAACTCGCCCTTTGGAAAGAAGCCTGCACGTTGTGCCTTTCAGCTCTAGGGCAAAGTAGCACACCCAGAGCAGAAGTCCTACTTCAGCCAGATCAGGCCTGCAAAGAAACTGCGTTTCACAGGCCTTTGGAAGAGATGTTCCCGGTAGGCTGTAAGAGCACTGTGCAGAGCGAGTTGTTTCTTAGCTTCCCAAAGAGCTGGAAGCAAGATGCTGTGGGGCCCAACTCGCCCTTTGGAAAGAAGCCTGCACGTTGTGCCTTTCAGCTCTAGGGCAATGTAGCACACCCAGAGCAGAAGTCCTACTTCAGCCAGATCAGGCCTGCAAAGCAACTGCGTTTCACAGGCCTTTGGAAGAGATGTTCCCGGTAGGCTGTAAGAGCACTGTGCAGAGCGAGTTGTTTCTTAGCTTCCCAAAGAGCTGGAAGCAAGATGCTGTGGGGCCCAACTCGCCCTTTGGAAAGAAGCCTGCACGTTGTGCCTTTCAGCTCTAGGGCAATGTAGCACACCCAGAGCAGAAGTCCTACTTCAGCCAGATCAGGCCTGCAAAGAAACTGCGTTTCACAGGCCTTTGGAAGAGATGTTCCCGGTAGGCTGTAAGAGCACTGTGCAGAGCGAGTTGTTTCTTAGCTTCCCAAAGAGCTGGAAGCAAGATGCTGTGGGGCCCAACTCGCCCTTTGGAAAGAAGCCTGCACGTTGTGCCTTTCAGCTCTAGGGCAAAGTAGCACACCCAGAGCAGAAGTCCTACTTCAGCCAGATCAGGCCTGCAAAGAAACTGCGTTTCACAGGCCTTTGGAAGAGATGTTCCCGGTAGGCTGTAAGAGCACTGTGCAGAGCGAGTTGTTTCTTAGCTTCCCAAAGAGCTGGAAGCAAGATGCTGTGGGGCCCAACTCGCCCTTTGGAAAGAAGCCTGCACGTTGTGCCTTTCAGCTCTAGGGCAATGTAGCACACCCAGAGCAGAAGTCCTACTTCAGCCAGATCAGGCCTGCAAAGAAACTGCGTTTCACAGGCCTTTGGAAGAGATGTTCCCGGTAGGCTGTAAGAGCACTGTGCAGAGCGAGTTGTTTCTTAGCTTCCCAAAGAGCTGGAAGCAAGATGTTGTGGGGCCCAACTCGCCCTTTGGAAAGAAGCCTGCACGTTGTGCCTTTCAGCTCTAGGGCAAAGTAGCACACCCAGAGCAGAAGTCCTACTTCAGCCAGATCAGGCCTGCAAAGAAACTGCGTTTCACAGGCCTTTGGAAGAGATGTTCCCGGTAGGCTGTAAGAGCACTGTGCAGAGCGAGTTGTTTCTTAGCTTCCCAAAGAGCTGGAAGCAAGATGCTGTGGGGCCCAACTCGCCCTTTGGAAAGAAGCCTGCACGTTGTGCCTTTCAGCTCTAGGGCAATGTAGCACACCCAGAGCAGAAGTCCTACTTCAGCCAGATCAGGCCTGCAAAGAAACTGCGTTTCACAGGCCTTTGGAAGAGATGTTCCCGGTAGGCTGTAAGAGCACTGTGCAGAGCGAGTTGTTTCTTAGCTTCCCAAAGAGCTGGAAGCAAGATGCTGTGGGGCCCAACTCGCCCTTTGGAAAGAAGCCTGCACGTTGTGCCTTTCAGCTCTAGGGCAATGTAGCACACCCAGAGCAGAAGTCCTACTTCAGCCAGATCAGGCCTGCAAAGAAACTGCGTTTCACAGGCCTTTGGAAGAGATGTTCCCGGTAGGCTGTAAGAGCACTGTGCAGAGCGAGTTGTTTCTTAGCTTCCCAAAGAGCTGGAAGCAAGATGCTGTGGGGCCCAACTCGCCCTTTGGAAAGAAGCCTGCACGTTGTGCCTTTCAGCTCTAGGGCAATGTAGCACACCCAGAGCAGAAGTCCTACTTCAGCCAGATCAGGCCTGCAAAGAAACTGCGTTTCACAGGCCTTTGGAAGAGATGTTCCCGGTAGGCTGTAAGAGCACTGTGCAGAGCGAGTTGTTTCTTAGCTTCCCAAAGAGCTGGAAGCAAGATGCTGTGGGGCCCAACTCGCCCTTTGGAAAGAAGCCTGCACGTTGTGCCTTTCAGCTCTAGGGCAATGTAGCACACCCAGAGCAGAAGTCCTACTTCAGCCAGATCAGGCCTGCAAAGCAACTGCGTTTCACAGGCCTTTGGAAGAGATGTTCCCAGTAGGCTGTAAGAGCACTGTGCAGAGCGAGTTGTTTCTTAGCTTCCCAAAGAGCTGGAAGCAAGATGCTGTGGGGCCCAACTCGCCCTTTGGAAAGAAGCCTGCACGTTGTGCCTTTCAGCTCTAGGGCAAAGTAGCACACCCAGAGCAGAAGTCCTACTTCAGCCAGATCAGGCCTGCAAAGAAACTGCGTTTCACAGGCCTTTGGAAGAGATGTTCCCGGTAGGCTGTAAGAGCACTGTGCAGAGCGAGTTGTTTCTTAGCTTCCCAAAGAGCTGGAAGCAAGATGCTGTGGGGCCCAACTCGCCCTTTGGAAAGAAGCCTGCACGTTGTGCCTTTCAGCTCTAGGGCAAAGTAGCACACCCAGAGCAGAAGTCCTACTTCAGCCAGATCAGGCCTGCAAAGAAACTGCGTTTCACAGGCCTTTGGAAGAGATGTTCCCGGTAGGCTGTAAGAGCACTGTGCAGAGCGAGTTGTTTCTTAGCTTCCCAAAGAGCTGGAAGCAAGATGTTGTGGGGCCCAACTCGCCCTTTGGAATGAAGCCTGCACGTTGTGCCTTTCAGCTCTAGGGCAAAGTAGCACACCCAGAGCAGAAGTCCTACTTCAGCCAGATCAGGCCTGCAAAGAAACTGCGTTTCACAGGCCTTTGGAAGAGATGTTCCCGGTAGGCTGTAAGAGCACTGTGCAGAGCGAGTTGTTTCTTAGCTTCCCAAAGAGCTGGAAGCAAGATGCTGTGGGGCCCAACTCGCCCTTTGGAAAGAAGCCTGCACGTTGTGCCTTTCAGCTCTAGGGCAAAGTAGCACACCCAGAGCAGAAGTCCTACTTCAGCCAGATCAGGCCTGCAAAGAAACTGCGTTTCACAGGCCTTTGGAAGAGATGTTCCCGGTAGGCTGTAAGAGCACTGTGCAGAGCGAGTTGTTTCTTAGCTTCCCAAAGAGCTGGAAGCAAGATGCTGTGGGGCCCAACTCGCCCTTTGGAAAGAAGCCTGCACGTTGTGCCTTTCAGCTCTAGGGCAAAGTAGCACACCCAGAGCAGAAGTCCTACTTCAGCCAGATCAGGCCTGCAAAGAAACTGCGTTTCACAGGCCTTTGGAAGAGATGTTCCCGGTAGGCTGTAAGAGCACTGTGCAGAGCGAGTTGTTTCTTAGCTTCCCAAAGAGCTGGAAGCAAGATGCTGTGGGGCCCAACTCGCCCTTTGGAAAGAAGCCTGCACGTTGTGCCTTTCAGCTCTAGGGCAAAGTAGCACACCCAGAGCAGAAGTCCTACTTCAGCCAGATCAGGCCTGCAAAGAAACTGCGTTTCACAGGCCTTTGGAAGAGATGTTCCCGGTAGGCTGTAAGAGCACTGTGCAGAGCGAGTTGTTTCTTAGCTTCCCAAAGAGCTGGAAGCAAGATGCTGTGGGGCCCAACTCGCCCTTTGGAAAGAAGCCTGCACGTTGTGCCTTTCAGCTCTAGGGCAAAGTAGCACACCCAGAGCAGAAGTCCTACTTCAGCCAGATCAGGCCTGCAAAGAAACTGCGTTTCACAGGCCTTTGGAAGAGATGTTCCCGGTAGGCTGTAAGAGCACTGTGCAGAGCGAGTTGTTTCTTAGCTTCCCAAAGAGCTGGAAGCAAGATGCTGTGGGGCCCAACTCGCCCTTTGGAAAGAAGCCTGCACGTTGTGCCTTTCAGCTCTAGGGCAAAGTAGCACACCCAGAGCAGAAGTCCTACTTCAGCCAGATCAGGCCTGCAAAGAAACTGCGTTTCACAGGCCTTTGGAAGAGATGTTCCCGGTAGGCTGTAAGAGCACTGTGCAGAGCGAGTTGTTTCTTAGCTTCCCAAAGAGCTGGAAGCAAGATGCTGTGGGGCCCAACTCGCCCTTTGGAAAGAAGCCTGCACGTTGTGCCTTTCAGCTCTAGGGCAAAGTAGCACACCCAGAGCAGAAGTCCTACTTCAGCCAGATCAGGCCTGCAAAGAAACTGCGTTTCACAGGCCTTTGGAAGAGATGTTCCCGGTAGGCTGTAAGAGCACTGTGCAGAGCGAGTTGTTTCTTAGCTTCCCAAAGAGCTGGAAGCAAGATGCTGTGGGGCCCAACTCGCCCTTTGGAAAGAAGCCTGCACGTTGTGCCTTTCAGCTCTAGGGCAAAGTAGCACACCCAGAGCAGAAGTCCTACTTCAGCCAGATCAGGCCTGCAAAGAAACTGCGTTTCACAGGCCTTTGGAAGAGATGTTCCCGGTAGGCTGTAAGAGCACTGTGCAGAGCGAGTTGTTTCTTAGCTTCCCAAAGAGCTGGAAGCAAGATGCTGTGGGGCCCAACTCGCCCTTTGGAAAGAAGCCTGCACGTTGTGCCTTTCAGCTCTAGGGCAAAGTAGCACACCCAGAGCAGAAGTCCTACTTCAGCCAGATCAGGCCTGCAAAGAAACTGCGTTTCACAGGCCTTTGGAAGAGATGTTCCCGGTAGGCTGTAAGAGCACTGTGCAGAGCGAGTTGTTTCTTAGCTTCCCAAAGAGCTGGAAGCAAGATGTTGTGGGGCCCAACTCGCCCTTTGGAAAGAAGCCTGCACGTTGTGCCTTTCAGCTCTAGGGCAAAGTAGCACACCCAGAGCAGAAGTCCTACTTCAGCCAGATCAGGCCTGCAAAGAAACTGCGTTTCACAGGCCTTTGGAAGAGATGTTCCCGGTAGGCTGTAAGAGCACTGTGCAGAGCGAGTTGTTTCTTAGCTTCCCAAAGAGCTGGAAGCAAGATGCTGTGGGGCCCAACTCGCCCTTTGGAAAGAAGCCTGCACGTTGTGCCTTTCAGCTCTAGGGCAAAGTAGCACACCCAGAGCAGAAGTCCTACTTCAGCCAGATCAGGCCTGCAAAGAAACTGCGTTTCACAGGCCTTTGGAAGAGATGTTCCCGGTAGGCTGTAAGAGCACTGTGCAGAGCGAGTTGTTTCTTAGCTTCCCAAAGAGCTGGAAGCAAGATGCTGTGGGGCCCAACTCGCCCTTTGGAAAGAAGCCTGCACGTTGTGCCTTTCAGCTCTAGGGCAAAGTAGCACACCCAGAGCAGAAGTCCTACTTCAGCCAGATCAGGCCTGCAAAGAAACTGCGTTTCACAGGCCTTTGGAAGAGATGTTCCCGGTAGGCTGTAAGAGCACTGTGCAGAGCGAGTTGTTTCTTAGCTTCCCAAAGAGCTGGAAGCAAGATGCTGTGGGGCCCAACTCGCCCTTTGGAAAGAAGCCTGCACGTTGTGCCTTTCAGCTCTAGGGCAAAGTAGCACACCCAGAGCAGAAGTCCTACTTCAGCCAGATCAGGCCTGCAAAGAAACTGCGTTTCACAGGCCTTTGGAAGAGATGTTCCCAGTAGGCTGTAAGAGCACTGTGCAGAGCGAGTTGTTTCTTAGCTTCCCAAAGAGCTGGAAGCAAGATGCTGTGGGGCCCAACTCGCCCTTTGGAAAGAAGCCTGCACGTTGTGCCTTTCAGCTCTAGGGCAAAGTAGCACACCCAGAGCAGAAGTCCTACTTCAGCCAGATCAGGCCTGCAAAGAAACTGCGTTTCACAGGCCTTTGGAAGAGATGTTCCCGGTAGGCTGTAAGAGCACTGTGCAGAGCGAGTTGTTTCTTAGCTTCCCAAAGAGCTGGAAGCAAGATGCTGTGGGGCCCAACTCGCCCTTTGGAAAGAAGCCTGCACGTTGTGCCTTTCAGCTCTAGGGCAAAGTAGCACACCCAGAGCAGAAGTCCTACTTCAGCCAGATCAGGCCTGCAAAGAAACTGCGTTTCACAGGCCTTTGGAAGAGATGTTCCCGGTAGGCTGTAAGAGCACTGTGCAGAGCGAGTTGTTTCTTAGCTTCCCAAAGAGCTGGAAGCAAGATGCTGTGGGGCCCAACTCGCCCTTTGGAAAGAAGCCTGCACGTTGTGCCTTTCAGCTCTAGGGCAAAGTAGCACACCCAGAGCAGAAGTCCTACTTCAGCCAGATCAGGCCTGCAAAGAAACTGCGTTTCACAGGCCTTTGGAAGAGATGTTCCCACTAGGCTGTAAGAGCACTGTGCAGAGCGAGTTGTTTCTTAGCTTCCCAAAGAGCTGGAAGCAAGATGCTGTGGGGCCCAACTCGCCCTTTGGAAAGAAGCCTGCACGTTGTGCCTTTCAGCTCTAGGGCAATGTAGCACACCCAGAGCAGAAGTCCTACTTCAGCCAGATCAGGCCTGCAAAGAAACTGCGTTTCACAGGCCTTTGGAAGAGATGTTCCCGGTAGGCTGTAAGAGCACTGTGCAGAGCGAGTTGTTTCTTAGCTTCCCAAAGAGCTGGAAGCAAGATGCTGTGGGGCCCAACTCGCCCTTTGGAAAGAAGCCTGCACGTTGTGCCTTTCAGCTCTAGGGCAAAGTAGCACACCCAGAGCAGAAGTCCTACTTCAGCCAGATCAGGCCTGCAAAGAAACTGCGTTTCACAGGCCTTTGGAAGAGATGTTCCCGGTAGGCTGTAAGAGCACTGTGCAGAGCGAGTTGTTTCTTAGCTTCCCAAAGAGCTGGAAGCAAGATGCTGTGGGGCCCAACTCGCCCTTTGGAAAGAAGCCTGCACGTTGTGCCTTTCAGCTCTAGGGCAAAGTAGCACACCCAGAGCAGAAGTCCTACTTCAGCCAGATCAGGCCTGCAAAGAAACTGCGTTTCACAGGCCTTTGGAAGAGATGTTCCCGGTAGGCTGTAAGAGCACTGTGCAGAGCGAGTTGTTTCTTAGCTTCCCAAAGAGCTGGAAGCAAGATGTTGTGGGGCCCAACTCGTCCTTTGGAAAGAAGCCTGCACGTTGTGCCTTTCAGCTCTAGGGCAAAGTAGCACACCCAGAGCAGAAGTCCTACTTCAGCCAGATCAGGCCTGCAAAGAAACTGCGTTTCACAGGCCTTTGGAAGAGATGTTCCCGGTAGGCTGTAAGAGCACTGTGCAGAGCGAGTTGTTTCTTAGCTTCCCAAAGAGCTGGAAGCAAGATGCTGTGGGGCCCAACTCGCCCTTTGGAAAGAAGCCTGCACGTTGTGCCTTTCAGCTCTAGGGCAAAGTAGCACACCCAGAGCAGAAGTCCTACTTCAGCCAGATCAGGCCTGCAAAGAAACTGCGTTTCACAGGCCTTTGGAAGAGATGTTCCCGGTAGGCTGTAAGAGCACTGTGCAGAGCGAGTTGTTTCTTAGCTTCCCAAAGAGCTGGAAGCAAGATGCTGTGGGGCCCAACTCGCCCTTTGGAAAGAAGCCTGCACGTTGTGCCTTTCAGCTCTAGGGCAAAGTAGCACACCCAGAGCAGAAGTCCTACTTCAGCCAGATCAGGCCTGCAAAGAAACTGCGTTTCACAGGCCTTTGGAAGAGATGTTCCCGGTAGGCTGTAAGAGCACTGTGCAGAGCGAGTTGTTTCTTAGCTTCCCAAAGAGCTGGAAGCAAGATGCTGTGGGGCCCAACTCGCCCTTTGGAAAGAAGCCTGCACGTTGTGCCTTTCAGCTCTAGGGCAAAGTAGCACACCCAGAGCAGAAGTCCTACTTCAGCCAGATCAGGCCTGCAAAGAAACTGCGTTTCACAGGCCTTTGGAAGAGATGTTCCCGGTAGGCTGTAAGAGCACTGTGCAGAGCGAGTTGTTTCTTAGCTTCCCAAAGAGCTGGAAGCAAGATGCTGTGGGGCCCAACTCGCCCTTTGGAAAGAAGCCTGCACGTTGTGCCTTTCAGCTCTAGGGCAATGTAGCACACCCAGAGCAGAAGTCCTACTTCAGCCAGATCAGGCCTGCAAAGAAACTGCGTTTCACAGGCCTTTGGAAGAGATGTTCCCGGTAGGCTGTAAGAGCACTGTGCAGAGCGAGTTGTTTCTTAGCTTCCCAAAGAGCTGGAAGCAAGATGCTGTGGGGCCCAACTCGCCCTTTGGAAAGAAGCCTGCACGTTGTGCCTTTCAGCTCTAGGGCAAAGTAGCACACCCAGAGCAGAAGTCCTACTTCAGCCAGATCAGGCCTGCAAAGAAACTGCGTTTCACAGGCCTTTGGAAGAGATGTTCCCGGTAGGCTGTAAGAGCACTGTGCAGAGCGAGTTGTTTCTTAGCTTCCCAAAGAGCTGGAAGCAAGATGCTGTGGGGCCCAACTCGCCCTTTGGAAAGAAGCCTGCACGTTGTGCCTTTCAGCTCTAGGGCAAAGTAGCACACCCAGAGCAGAAGTCCTACTTCAGCCAGATCAGGCCTGCAAAGAAACTGCGTTTCACAGGCCTTTGGAAGAGATGTTCCCGGTAGGCTGTAAGAGCACTGTGCAGAGCGAGTTGTTTCTTAGCTTCCCAAAGAGCTGGAAGCAAGATGCTGTGGGGCCCAACTCGCCCTTTGGAAAGAAGCCTGCACGTTGTGCCTTTCAGCTCTAGGGCAAAGTAGCACACCCAGAGCAGAAGTCCTACTTCAGCCAGATCAGGCCTGCAAAGAAACTGCGTTTCACAGGCCTTTGGAAGAGATGTTCCCGGTAGGCTGTAAGAGCACTGTGCAGAGCGAGTTGTTTCTTAGCTTCCCAAAGAGCTGGAAGCAAGATGTTGTGGGGCCCAACTCGCCCTTTGGAAAGAAGCCTGCACGTTGTGCCTTTCAGCTCTAGGGCAAAGTAGCACACCCAGAGCAGAAGTCCTACTTCAGCCAGATCAGGCCTGCAAAGAAACTGCGTTTCACAGGCCTTTGGAAGAGATGTTCCCGGTAGGCTGTAAGAGCACTGTGCAGAGCGAGTTGTTTCTTAGCTTCCCAAAGAGCTGGAAGCAAGATGCTGTGGGGCCCAACTCGCCCTTTGGAAAGAAGCCTGCACGTTGTGCCTTTCAGCTCTAGGGCAAAGTAGCACACCCAGAGCAGAAGTCCTACTTCAGCCAGATCAGGCCTGCAAAGAAACTGCGTTTCACAGGCCTTTGGAAGAGATGTTCCCGGTAGGCTGTAAGAGCACTGTGCAGAGCGAGTTGTTTCTTAGCTTCCCAAAGAGCTGGAAGCAAGATGCTGTGGGGCCCAACTCGCCCTTTGGAAAGAAGCCTGCACGTTGTGCCTTTCAGCTCTAGGGCAAAGTAGCACACCCAGAGCAGAAGTCCTACTTCAGCCAGATCAGGCCTGCAAAGAAACTGCGTTTCACAGGCCTTTGGAAGAGATGTTCCCGGTAGGCTGTAAGAGCACTGTGCAGAGCGAGTTGTTTCTTAGCTTCCCAAAGAGCTGGAAGCAAGATGCTGTGGGGCCCAACTCGCCCTTTGGAAAGAAGCCTGCACGTTGTGCCTTTCAGCTCTAGGGCAAAGTAGCACACCCAGAGCAGAAGTCCTACTTCAGCCAGATCAGGCCTGCAAAGAAACTGCGTTTCACAGGCCTTTGGAAGAGATGTTCCCGGTAGGCTGTAAGAGCACTGTGCAGAGCGAGTTGTTTCTTAGCTTCCCAAAGAGCTGGAAGCAAGATGCTGTGGGGCCCAACTCGCCCTTTGGAAAGAAGCCTGCACGTTGTGCCTTTCAGCTCTAGGGCAAAGTAGCACACCCAGAGCAGAAGTCCTACTTCAGCCAGATCAGGCCTGCAAAGAAACTGCGTTTCACAGGCCTTTGGAAGAGATGTTCCCGGTAGGCTGTAAGAGCACTGTGCAGAGCGAGTTGTTTCTTAGCTTCCCAAAGAGCTGGAAGCAAGATGCTGTGGGGCCCAACTCGCCCTTTGGAAAGAAGCCTGCACGTTGTGCCTTTCAGCTCTAGGGCAAAGTAGCACACCCAGAGCAGAAGTCCTACTTCAGCCAGATCAGGCCTGCAAAGAAACTGCGTTTCACAGGCCTTTGGAAGAGATGTTCCCGGTAGGCTGTAAGAGCACTGTGCAGAGCGAGTTGTTTCTTAGCTTCCCAAAGAGCTGGAAGCAAGATGCTGTGGGGCCCAACTCGCCCTTTGGAAAGAAGCCTGCACGTTGTGCCTTTCAGCTCTAGGGCAATGTAGCACACCCAGAGCAGAAGTCCTACTTCAGCCAGATCAGGCCTGCAAAGAAACTGCGTTTCACAGGCCTTTGGAAGAGATGTTCCCGGTAGGCTGTAAGAGCACTGTGCAGAGCGAGTTGTTTCTTAGCTTCCCAAAGAGCTGGAAGCAAGATGCTGTGGGGCCCAACTCGCCCTTTGGAAAGAAGCCTGCACGTTGTGCCTTTCAGCTCTAGGGCAAAGTAGCACACCCAGAGCAGAAGTCCTACTTCAGCCAGATCAGGCCTGCAAAGAAACTGCGTTTCACAGGCCTTTGGAAGAGATGTTCCCGGTAGGCTGTAAGAGCACTGTGCAGAGCGAGTTGTTTCTTAGCTTCCCAAAGAGCTGGAAGCAAGATGCTGTGGGGCCCAACTCGCCCTTTGGAAAGAAGCCTGCACGTTGTGCCTTTCAGCTCTAGGGCAATGTAGCACACCCAGAGCAGAAGTCCTACTTCAGCCAGATCAGGCCTGCAAAGCAACTGCGTTTCACAGGCCTTTGGAAGGGATGTTCCCGGTAGGCTGTAAGAGCACTGTGCAGAGCGAGTTGTTTCTTAGCTTCCCAAAGAGCTGGAAGCAAGATGCTGTGGGGCCCAACTCGCCCTTTGGAAAGAAGCCTGCACGTTGTGCCTTTCAGCTCTAGGGCAAAGTAGCACACCCAGAGCAGAAGTCCTACTTCAGCCAGATCAGGCCTGCAAAGAAACTGCGTTTCACAGGCCTTTGGAAGAGATGTTCCCGGTAGGCTGTAAGAACACTGTGCAGAGCGAGTTGTTTCTTAGCTTCCCAAAGAGCTGGAAGCAAGATGCTGTGGGGCCCAACTCGCCCTTTGGAAAGAAGCCTGCACGTTGTGCCTTTCAGCTCTAGGGCAAAGTAGCACACCCAGAGCAGAAGTCCTACTTCAGCCAGATCAGGCCTGCAAAGAAACTGCGTTTCACAGGCCTTTGGAAGAGATGTTCCCGGTAGGCTGTAAGAGCACTGTGCAGAGCGAGTTGTTTCTTAGCTTCCCAAAGAGCTGGAAGCAAGATGTTGTGGGGCCCAACTCGCCCTTTGGAAAGAAGCCTGCACGTTGTGCCTTTCAGCTCTAGGGCAAAGTAGCACACCCAGAGCAGAAGTCCTACTTCAGCCAGATCAGGCCTGCAAAGAAACTGCGTTTCACAGGCCTTTGGAAGAGATGTTCCCGGTAGGCTGTAAGAGCACTGTGCAGAGCGAGTTGTTTCTTAGCTTCCCAAAGAGCTGGAAGCAAGATGCTGTGGGGCCCAACTCGCCCTTTGGAAAGAAGCCTGCACGTTGTGCCTTTCAGCTCTAGGGCAAAGTAGCACACCCAGAGCAGAAGTCCTACTTCAGCCAGATCAGGCCTGCAAAGAAACTGCGTTTCACAGGCCTTTGGAAGAGATGTTCCCGGTAGGCTGTAAGAGCACTGTGCAGAGCGAGTTGTTTCTTAGCTTCCCAAAGAGCTGGAAGCAAGATGCTGTGGGGCCCAACTCGCCCTTTGGAAAGAAGCCTGCACGTTGTGCCTTTCAGCTCTAGGGCAATGTAGCACACCCAGAGCAGAAGTCCTACTTCAGCCAGATCAGGCCTGCAAAGCAACTGCGTTTCACAGGCCTTTGGAAGAGATGTTCCCACTAGGCTGTAAGAGCACTGTGCAGAGCGAGTTGTTTCTTAGCTTCCCAAAGAGCTGGAAGCAAGATGCTGTGGGGCCCAACTCGCCCTTTGGAAAGAAGCCTGCACGTTGTGCCTTTCAGCTCTAGGGCAAAGTAGCACACCCAGAGCAGAAGTCCTACTTCAGCCAGATCAGGCCTGCAAAGAAACTGCGTTTCACAGGCCTTTGGAAGAGATGTTCCCACTAGGCTGTAGGAGCACTGTGCAGAGCGAGTTGTTTCTTAGCTTCCCAAAGAGCTGGAAGCAAGATGCTGTGGGGCCCAACTCGCCCTTTGGAAAGAAGCCTGCACGTTGTGCCTTTCAGCTCTAGGGCAATGTAGCACACCCAGAGCAGAAGTCCTACTTCAGCCAGATCAGGCCTGCAAAGAAGCTGCGTTTCACAGGCCTTTGGAAGAGATGTTCCCGGTAGGCTGTAAGAGCACTGTGCAGAGCGAGTTGTTTCTTAGCTTCCCAAAGAGCTGGAAGCAAGATGCTGTGGGGCCCAACTCGCCCTTTGGAAAGAAGCCTGCACGTTGTGCCTTTCAGCTCTAGGGCAAAGTAGCACACCCAGAGCAGAAGTCCTACTTCAGCCAGATCAGGCCTGCAAAGAAACTGCGTTTCACAGGCCTTTGGAAGAGATGTTCCCAGTAGGCTGTAGGAGCACTGTGCAGAGCGAGTTGTTTCTTAGCTTCCCAAAGAGCTGGAAGCAAGATGCTGTGGGGCCCAACTCGCCCTTTGGAAAGAAGCCTGCACGTTGCGCCTTTCAGCTCTAGGGCAAAGTAGCACACCCAGAGCAGAAGTCCTACTTCAGCCAGATCAGGCCTGCAAAGAAACTGCGTTTCACAGGCCTTTGGAAGAGATGTTCCCGGTAGGCTGTAAGAGCACTGTGCAGAGCGAGTTGTTTCTTAGCTTCCCAAAGAGCTGGAAGCAAGATGCTGTGGGGCCCAACTCGCCCTTTGGAAAGAAGCCTGCACGTTGTGCCTTTCAGCTCTAGGGCAATGTAGCACACCCAGAACAGAAGTCCTACTTCAGCCAGATCAGGCCTGCAAAGCAACTGCGTTTCACAGGCCTTTGGAAGAGATGTTCCCGGTAGGCTGTAAGAGCACTGTGCAGAGCGAGTTGTTTCTTAGCTTCCCAAAGAGCTGGAAGCAAGATGCTGTGGGGCCCAACTCGCCCTTTGGAAAGAAGCCTGCACGTTGTGCCTTTCAGCTCTAGGGCAAAGTAGCACACCCAGAGCAGAAGTCCTACTTCAGCCAGATCAGGCCTGCAAAGAAACTGCGTTTCACAGGCCTTTGGAAGAGATGTTCGCGGTAGGCTGTAAGAGCACTGTGCAGAGCGAGTTGTTTCTTAGCTTCCCAAAGAGGTGAAAGCAAGATGCTGTGGGGCCCAACTCGCCCTTTGGAAAGAAGCCTGCACGTTGTGCCTTTCAGCTCTAGGTCAATGTAGCACACCCAGAGCAGAAGTCCTACTTCAGCCAGATCAGGCCTGCAAAGAAACTGCGTTTCACAGGCCTTTGGAAAAGATGTTCCCGGTAGGCTGTAAGAGCACTGTGCAGAGCGAGTTGTTTCTTAGCTTCCCAAAGAGCTGGAAGCAAGATGTTGTGGGGCCCAACTCGCCCTTTGGAAAGAAGCCTGCACGTTGTGCCTTTCAGCTCTAGGGCAAAGTAGCACACCCAGAGCAGAAGTCCTACTTCAGACAGATCAGGCCTGCAAAGAAACTGCGTTTCACAGGCCTTTGGAAGAGATGTTCCCGGTAGGCTGTAAGAGCACTGTGCAGAGCGAGTTGTTTCTTAGCTTCCCAAAGAGCTGGAAGCAAGATGCTGTGGGGCCCAACTCGCCCTTTGGAAAGAAGCCTGCACGTTGTGCCTTTCAGCTCTAGGGCAATGTAGCACACCCAGAGCAGAAGTCCTACTTCAGCCAGATCAGGCCTGCAAAGAAACTGCGTTTCACAGGCCTTTGGAAGAGATGTTCCCGGTAGGCTGTAAGAGCACTGTGCAGAGCGAGTTGTTTCTTAGCTTCCCAAAGAGCTGGAAGCAAGATGCTGTGGGGCCCAACTCGCCCTTTGGAAAGAAGCCTGCACGTTGTGCCTTTCAGCTCTAGGGCAAAGTAGCACACCCAGAGCAGAAGTCCTACTTCAGCCAGATCAGGCCTGCAAAGAAACTGCGTTTCACAGGCCTTTGGAAGAGATGTTCCCGGTAGGCTGTAAGAGCACTGTGCAGAGCGAGTTGTTTCTTAGCTTCCCAAAGAGCTGGAAGCAAGATGCTGTGGGGCCCAACTCGCCCTTTGGAAAGAAGCCTGCACGTTGTGCCTTTCAGCTCTAGGGCAAAGTAGCACACCCAGAGCAGAAGTCCTACTTCAGCCAGATCAGGCCTGCAAAGAAACTGCGTTTCACAGGCCTTTGGAAGAGATGTTCCCGGTAGGCTGTAAGAGCACTGTGCAGAGCGAGTTGTTTCTTAGCTTCCCAAAGAGCTGGAAGCAAGATGCTGTGGGGCCCAACTCGCCCTTTGGAAAGAAGCCTGCACGTTGTGCCTTTCAGCTCTAGGGCAAAGTAGCACACCCAGAGCAGAAGTCCTACTTCAGCCAGATCAGGCCTGCAAAGAAACTGCGTTTCACAGGCCTTTGGAAGAGATGTTCCCGGTAGGCTGTAAGAGCACTGTGCAGAGCGAGTTGTTTCTTAGCTTCCCAAAGAGCTGGAAGCAAGATGCTGTGGGGCCCAACTCGCCCTTTGGAAAGAAGCCTGCACGTTGTGCCTTTCAGCTCTAGGGCAAAGTAGCACACCCAGAGCAGAAGTCCTACTTCAGCCAGATCAGGCCTGCAAAGAAACTGCGTTTCACAGGCCTTTGGAAGAGATGTTCCCGGTAGGCTGTAAGAGCACTGTGCAGAGCGAGTTGTTTCTTAGCTTCCCAAAGAGCTGGAAGCAAGATGCTGTGGGGCCCAACTCGCCCTTTGGAAAGAAGCCTGCACGTTGTGCCTTTCAGCTCTAGGGCAAAGTAGCACACCCAGAGCAGAAGTCCTACTTCAGCCAGATCAGGCCTGCAAAGAAACTGCGTTTCACAGGCCTTTGGAAGAGATGTTCCCGGTAGGCTGTAAGAGCACTGTGCAGAGCGAGTTGTTTCTTAGCTTCCCAAAGAGCTGGAAGCAAGATGCTGTGGGGCCCAACTCGCCCTTTGGAAAGAAGCCTGCACGTTGTGCCTTTCAGCTCTAGGGCAAAGTAGCACACCCAGAGCAGAAGTCCTACTTCAGCCAGATCAGGCCTGCAAAGAAACTGCGTTTCACAGGCCTTTGGAAGAGATGTTCCCGGTAGGCTGTAAGAGCACTGTGCAGAGCGAGTTGTTTCTTAGCTTCCCAAAGAGCTGGAAGCAAGATGCTGTGGGGCCCAACTCGCCCTTTGGAAAGAAGCCTGCACGTTGTGCCTTTCAGCTCTAGGGCAAAGTAGCACACCCAGAGCAGAAGTCCTACTTCAGCCAGATCAGGCCTGCAAAGAAACTGCGTTTCACAGGCCTTTGGAAGAGATGTTCCCGGTAGGCTGTAAGAGCACTGTGCAGAGCGAGTTGTTTCTTAGCTTCCCAAAGAGCTGGAAGCAAGATGCTGTGGGGCCCAACTCGCCCTTTGGAAAGAAGCCTGCACGTTGTGCCTTTCAGCTCTAGGGCAAAGTAGCACACCCAGAGCAGAAGTCCTACTTCAGCCAGATCAGGCCTGCAAAGAAACTGCGTTTCACAGGCCTTTGGAAGAGATGTTCCCGGTAGGCTGTAAGAGCACTGTGCAGAGCGAGTTGTTTCTTAGCTTCCCAAAGAGCTGGAAGCAAGATGCTGTGGGGCCCAACTCGTCCTTTGGAAAGAAGCCTGCACGTTGTGCCTTTCAGCTCTAGGGCAAAGTAGCACACCCAGAGCAGAAGTCCTACTTCAGCCAGATCAGGCCTGCAAAGAAACTGCGTTTCACAGGCCTTTGGAAGAGATGTTCCCGGTAGGCTGTAAGAGCACTGTGCAGAGCGAGTTGTTTCTTAGCTTCCCAAAGAGCTGGAAGCAAGATGCTGTGGGGCCCAACTCGCCCTTTGGAAAGAAGCCTGCACGTTGTGCCTTTCAGCTCTAGGGCAATGTAGCACACCCAGAGCAGAAGTCCTACTTCAGCCAGATCAGGCCTGCAAAGAAACTGCGTTTCACAGGCCTTTGGAAGAGATGTTCCCGGTAGGCTGTAAGAGCACTGTGCAGAGCGAGTTGTTTCTTAGCTTCCCAAAGAGCTGGAAGCAAGATGCTGTGGGGCCCAACTCGCCCTTTGGAAAGAAGCCTGCACGTTGTGCCTTTCAGCTCTAGGGCAAAGTAGCACACCCAGAGCAGAAGTCCTACTTCAGCCAGATCAGGCCTGCAAAGAAACTGCGTTTCACAGGCCTTTGGAAGAGATGTTCCCACTAGGCTGTAAGAGCACTGTGCAGAGCGAGTTGTTTCTTAGCTTCCCAAAGAGCTGGAAGCAAGATGCTGTGGGGCCCAACTCGCCCTTTGGAAAGAAGCCTGCACGTTGTGCCTTTCAGCTCTAGGGCAAAGTAGCACACCCAGAGCAGAAGTCCTACTTCAGCCAGATCAGGCCTGCAAAGAAACTGCGTTTCACAGGCCTTTGGAAGAGATGTTCCCGGTAGGCTGTAAGAGCACTGTGCAGAGCGAGTTGTTTCTTAGCTTCCCAAAGAGCTGGAAGCAAGATGCTGTGGGGCCCAACTCGCCCTTTGGAAAGAAGCCTGCACGTTGTGCCTTTCAGCTCTAGGGCAAAGTAGCACACCCAGAGCAGAAGTCCTACTTCAGCCAGATCAGGCCTGCAAAGAAACTGCGTTTCACAGGCCTTTGGAAGAGATGTTCCCGGTAGGCTGTAAGAGCACTGTGCAGAGCGAGTTGTTTCTTAGCTTCCCAAAGAGCTGGAAGCAAGATGCTGTGGGGCCCAACTCGCCCTTTGGAAAGAAGCCTGCACGTTGTGCCTTTCAGCTCTAGGGCAAAGTAGCACACCCAGAGCAGAAGTCCTACTTCAGCCAGATCAGGCCTGCAAAGAAACTGCGTTTCACAGGCCTTTGGAAGAGATGTTCCCGGTAGGCTGTAAGAGCACTGTGCAGAGCGAGTTGTTTCTTAGCTTCCCAAAGAGCTGGAAGCAAGATGCTGTGGGGCCCAACTCGCCCTTTGGAAAGAAGCCTGCACGTTGTGCCTTTCAGCTCTAGGGCAAAGTAGCACACCCAGAGCAGAAGTCCTACTTCAGCCAGATCAGGCCTGCAAAGAAACTGCGTTTCACAGGCCTTTGGAAGAGATGTTCCCGGTAGGCTGTAAGAGCACTGTGCAGAGCGAGTTGTTTCTTAGCTTCCCAAAGAGCTGGAAGCAAGATGCTGTGGGGCCCAACTCGCCCTTTGGAAAGAAGCCTGCACGTTGTGCCTTTCAGCTCTAGGGCAAAGTAGCACACCCAGAGCAGAAGTCCTACTTCAGCCAGATCAGGCCTGCAAAGAAACTGCGTTTCACAGGCCTTTGGAAGAGATGTTCCCGGTAGGCTGTAAGAGCACTGTGCAGAGCGAGTTGTTTCTTAGCTTCCCAAAGAGCTGGAAGCAAGATGCTGTGGGGCCCAACTCGCCCTTTGGAAAGAAGCCTGCACGTTGTGCCTTTCAGCTCTAGGGCAAAGTAGCACACCCAGAGCAGAAGTCCTACTTCAGCCAGATCAGGCCTGCAAAGAAACTGCGTTTCACAGGCCTTTGGAAGAGATGTTCCCGGTAGGCTGTAAGAGCACTGTGCAGAGCGAGTTGTTTCTTAGCTTCCCAAAGAGCTGGAAGCAAGATGCTGTGGGGCCCAACTCGCCCTTTGGAAAGAAGCCTGCACGTTGTGCCTTTCAGCTCTAGGGCAAAGTAGCACACCCAGAGCAGAAGTCCTACTTCAGCCAGATCAGGCCTGCAAAGAAACTGCGTTTCACAGGCCTTTGGAAGAGATGTTCCCGGTAGGCTGTAAGAGCACTGTGCAGAGCGAGTTGTTTCTTAGCTTCCCAAAGAGCTGGAAGCAAGATGCTGTGGGGCCCAACTCGCCCTTTGGAAAGAAGCCTGCACGTTGTGCCTTTCAGCTCTAGGGCAATGTAGCACACCCAGAGCAGAAGTCCTACTTCAGCCAGATCAGGCCTGCAAAGAAACTGCGTTTCACAGGCCTTTGGAAGAGATGTTCCCGGTAGGCTGTAAGAGCACTGTGCAGAGCGAGTTGTTTCTTAGCTTCCCAAAGAGCTGGAAGCAAGATGCTGTGGGGCCCAACTCGCCCTTTGGAAAGAAGCCTGCACGTTGTGCCTTTCAGCTCTAGGGCAAAGTAGCACACCCAGAGCAGAAGTCCTACTTCAGCCAGATCAGGCCTGCAAAGAAACTGCGTTTCACAGGCCTGTGGAAGAGATGTTCCCACTAGGCTGTAGGAGCACTGTGCAGAGCGAGTTGTTTCTTAGCTTCCCAAAGAGCTGGAAGCAAGATGCTGTGGGGCCCAACTCGCCCTTTGGAAAGAAGCCTGCACGTTGTGCCTTTCAGCTCTAGGGCAATGTAGCACACCCAGAGCAGAAGTCCTACTTCAGCCAGATCAGGCCTGCAAAGAAACTGCGTTTCACAGGCCTTTGGAAGAGATGTTCCCGGTAGGCTGTAAGAGCACTGTGCAGAGCGAGTTGTTTCTTAGCTTCCCAAAGAGCTGGAAGCAAGATGCTGTGGGGCCCAACTCGCCCTTTGGAAAGAAGCCTGCACGTTGTGCCTTTCAGCTCTAGGGCAAAGTAGCACACCCAGAGCAGAAGTCCTACTTCAGCCAGATCAGGCCTGCAAAGAAACTGCGTTTCACAGGCCTTTGGAAGAGATGTTCCCGGTAGGCTGTAAGAGCACTGTGCAGAGCGAGTTGTTTCTTAGCTTCCCAAAGAGCTGGAAGCAAGATGCTGTGGGGCCCAACTCGCCCTTTGGAAAGAAGCCTGCACGTTGTGCCTTTCAGCTCTAGGGCAAAGTAGCACACCCAGAGCAGAAGTCCTACTTCAGCCAGATCAGGCCTGCAAAGAAACTGCGTTTCACAGGCCTTTGGAAGAGATGTTCCCGGTAGGCTGTAAGAGCACTGTGCAGAGCGAGTTGTTTCTTAGCTTCCCAAAGAGCTGGAAGCAAGATGCTGTGGGGCCCAACTCGCCCTTTGGAAAGAAGCCTGCACGTTGTGCCTTTCAGCTCTAGGGCAATGTAGCACACCCAGAGCAGAAGTCCTACTTCAGCCAGATCAGGCCTGCAAAGAAACTGCGTTTCACAGGCCTTTGGAAGAGATGTTCCCGGTAGGCTGTAAGAGCACTGTGCAGAGCGAGTTGTTTCTTAGCTTCCCAAAGAGCTGGAAGCAAGATGCTGTGGGGCCCAACTCGCCCTTTGGAAAGAAGCCTGCACGTTGTGCCTTTCAGCTCTAGGGCAAAGTAGCACACCCAGAGCAGAAGTCCTACTTCAGCCAGATCAGGCCTGCAAAGAAACTGCGTTTCACAGGCCTTTGGAAGAGATGTTCCCGGTAGGCTGTAAGAGCACTGTGCAGAGCGAGTTGTTTCTTAGCTTCCCAAAGAGCTGGAAGCAAGATGCTGTGGGGCCCAACTCGCCCTTTGGAAAGAAGCCTGCACGTTGTGCCTTTCAGCTCTAGGGCAAAGTAGCACACCCAGAGCAGAAGTCCTACTTCAGCCAGATCAGGCCTGCAAAGAAACTGCGTTTCACAGGCCTTTGGAAGAGATGTTCCCACTAGGCTGTAAGAGCACTGTGCAGAGCGAGTTGTTTCTTAGCTTCCCAAAGAGCTGGAAGCAAGATGCTGTGGGGCCCAACTCGCCCTTTGGAAAGAAGCCTGCACGTTGTGCCTTTCAGCTCTAGGGCAATGTAGCACACCCAGAGCAGAAGTCCTACTTCAGCCAGATCAGGCCTGCAAAGAAACTGCGTTTCACAGGCCTTTGGAAGAGATGTTCCCGGTAGGCTGTAAGAGCACTGTGCAGAGCGAGTTGTTTCTTAGCTTCCCAAAGAGCTGGAAGCAAGATGCTGTGGGGCCCAACTCGCCCTTTGGAAAGAAGCCTGCACGTTGTGCCTTTCAGCTCTAGGGCAAAGTAGCACACCCAGAGCAGAAGTCCTACTTCAGCCAGATCAGGCCTGCAAAGAAACTGCGTTTCACAGGCCTTTGGAAGAGATGTTCCCGGTAGGCTGTAAGAGCACTGTGCAGAGCGAGTTGTTTCTTAGCTTCCCAAAGAGCTGGAAGCAAGATGCTGTGGGGCCCAACTCGCCCTTTGGAAAGAAGCCTGCACGTTGTGCCTTTCAGCTCTAGGGCAAAGTAGCACACCCAGAGCAGAAGTCCTACTTCAGCCAGATCAGGCCTGCAAAGAAACTGCGTTTCACAGGCCTTTGGAAGAGATGTTCCCGGTAGGCTGTAAGAGCACTGTGCAGAGCGAGTTGTTTCTTAGCTTCCCAAAGAGCTGGAAGCAAGATGCTGTGGGGCCCAACTCGCCCTTTGGAAAGAAGCCTGCACGTTGTGCCTTTCAGCTCTAGGGCAAAGTAGCACACCCAGAGCAGAAGTCCTACTTCAGCCAGATCAGGCCTGCAAAGAAACTGCGTTTCACAGGCCTTTGGAAGAGATGTTCCCGGTAGGCTGTAAGAGCACTGTGCAGAGCGAGTTGTTTCTTAGCTTCCCAAAGAGCTGGAAGCAAGATGCTGTGGGGCCCAACTCGCCCTTTGGAAAGAAGCCTGCACGTTGTGCCTTTCAGCTCTAGGGCAATGTAGCACACCCAGAGCAGAAGTCCTACTTCAGCCAGATCAGGCCTGCAAAGAAACTGCGTTTCACAGGCCTTTGGAAGAGATGTTCCCGGTAGGCTGTAAGAGCACTGTGCAGAGCGAGTTGTTTCTTAGCTTCCCAAAGAGCTGGAAGCAAGATGCTGTGGGGCCCAACTCGCCCTTTGGAAAGAAGCCTGCACGTTGTGCCTTTCAGCTCTAGGGCAAAGTAGCACACCCAGAGCAGAAGTCCTACTTCAGCCAGATCAGGCCTGCAAAGAAACTGCGTTTCACAGGCCTTTGGAAGAGATGTTCCCACTAGGCTGTAAGAGCACTGTGCAGAGCGAGTTGTTTCTTAGCTTCCCAAAGAGCTGGAAGCAAGATGCTGTGGGGCCCAACTCGCCCTTTGGAAAGAAGCCTGCACGTTGTGCCTTTCAGCTCTAGGGCAATGTAGCACACCCAGAGCAGAAGTCCTACTTCAGCCAGATCAGGCCTGCAAAGAAACTGCGTTTCACAGGCCTTTGGAAGAGATGTTCCCGGTAGGCTGTAAGAGCACTGTGCAGAGCGAGTTGTTTCTTAGCTTCCCAAAGAGCTGGAAGCAAGATGCTGTGGGGCCCAACTCGCCCTTTGGAAAGAAGCCTGCACGTTGTGCCTTTCAGCTCTAGGGCAATGTAGCACACCCAGAGCAGAAGTCCTACTTCAGCCAGATCAGGCCTGCAAAGAAACTGCGTTTCACAGGCCTTTGGAAGAGATGTTCCCGGTAGGCTGTAAGAGCACTGTGCAGAGCGAGTTGTTTCTTAGCTTCCCAAAGAGCTGGAAGCAAGATGCTGTGGGGCCCAACTCGCCCTTTGGAAAGAAGCCTGCACGTTGTGCCTTTCAGCTCTAGGGCAAAGTAGCACACCCAGAGCAGAAGTCCTACTTCAGCCAGATCAGGCCTGCAAAGAAACTGCGTTTCACAGGCCTTTGGAAGAGATGTTCCCGGTAGGCTGTAAGAGCACTGTGCAGAGCGAGTTGTTTCTTAGCTTCCCAAAGAGCTGGAAGCAAGATGCTGTGGGGCCCAACTCGCCCTTTGGAAAGAAGCCTGCACGTTGTGCCTTTCAGCTCTAGGGCAAAGTAGCACACCCAGAGCAGAAGTCCTACTTCAGCCAGATCAGGCCTGCAAAGAAACTGCGTTTCACAGGCCTTTGGAAGAGATGTTCCCACTAGGCTGTAGGAGCACTGTGCAGAGCGAGTTGTTTCTTAGCTTCCCAAAGAGCTGGAAGCAAGATGCTGTGGGGCCCAACTCGCCCTTTGGAAAGAAGCCTGCACGTTGTGCCTTTCAGCTCTAGGGCAATGTAGCACACCCAGAGCAGAAGTCCTACTTCAGCCAGATCAGGCCTGCAAAGCAACTGCGTTTCACAGGCCTTTGGAAGAGATGTTCCCGGTAGGCTGTAAGAGCACTGTGCAGAGCGAGTTGTTTCTTAGCTTCCCAAAGAGCTGGAAGCAAGATGCTGTGGGGCCCAACTCGCCCTTTGGAAAGAAGCCTGCACGTTGTGCCTTTCAGCTCTAGGGCAAAGTAGCACACCCAGAGCAGAAGTCCTACTTCAGCCAGATCAGGCCTGCAAAGAAACTGCGTTTCACAGGCCTTTGGAAGAGATGTTCCCGGTAGGCTGTAAGAGCACTGTGCAGAGCGAGTTGTTTCTTAGCTTCCCAAAGAGCTGGAAGCAAGATGCTGTGGGGCCCAACTCGCCCTTTGGAAAGAAGCCTGCACGTTGTGCCTTTCAGCTCTAGGGCAATGTAGCACACCCAGAGCAGAAGTCCTACTTCAGCCAGATCAGGCCTGCAAAGAAACTGCGTTTCACAGGCCTTTGGAAGAGATGTTCCCGGTAGGCTGTAAGAGCACTGTGCAGAGCGAGTTGTTTCTTAGCTTCCCAAAGAGCTGGAAGCAAGATGCTGTGGGGCCCAACTCGCCCTTTGGAAAGAAGCCTGCACGTTGTGCCTTTCAGCTCTAGGGCAAAGTAGCACACCCAGAGCAGAAGTCCTACTTCAGCCAGATCAGGCCTGCAAAGAAACTGCGTTACACAGGCCTTTGGAAGAGATGTTCCCGGTAGGCTGTAAGAGCACTGTGCAGAGCGAGTTGTTTCTTAGCTTCCCAAAGAGCTGGAAGCAAGATGCTGTGGGGCCCAACTCGCCCTTTGGAAAGAAGCCTGCACGTTGTGCCTTTCAGCTCTAGGGCAAAGTAGCACACCCAGAGCAGAAGTCCTACTTCAGCCAGATCAGGCCTGCAAAGAAACTGCGTTTCACAGGCCTTTGGAAGAGATGTTCCCGGTAGGCTGTAAGAGCACTGTGCAGAGCGAGTTGTTTCTTAGCTTCCCAAAGAGCTGGAAGCAAGATGCTGTGGGGCCCAACTCGCCCTTTGGAAAGAAGCCTGCACGTTGTGCCTTTCAGCTCTAGGGCAATGTAGCACACCCAGAGCAGAAGTCCTACTTCAGCCAGATCAGGCCTGCAAAGCAGCTGCGTTTCACAGGCCTTTGGAAGAGCTGTTCCCGGTAGGCTGTAAGAGCACTGTGCAGAGCGAGTTGTTTCTTAGCTTCCCAAAGAGCTGGAAGCAAGATGCTGTGGGGCCCAACTCGCCCTTTGGAAAGAAGCCTGCACGTTGTGCCTTTCAGCTCTAGGGCAAAGTAGCACACCCAGAGCAGAAGTCCTACTTCAGCCAGATCAGGCCTGCAAAGAAACTGCGTTTCACAGGCCTTTGGAAGAGATGTTCCCGGTAGGCTGTAAGAGCACTGTGCACAGCGAGTTGTTACTTAGCTTCTCAAAGAGCTGGAAGCAAGATGCTGTGGGGCCCAACTCGCCCTTTGGAAAGAAGCCTGCACGTTGTGCCTTTCAGCTCTAGGGCAAAGTAGCACACCCAGAGCAGAAGTCCTACTTCAGCCAGATCAGGCCTGCAAAGAAACTGCGTTTCACAGGCCTTTGGAAGAGATGTTCCCACTAGGCTGTAGGAGCACTGTGCAGAGCGAGTTGTTTCTTAGCTTCCCAAAGAGCTGGAAGCAAGATGCTGTGGGGCCCAACTCGCCCTTTGGAAAGAAGCCTGCACGTTGTGCCTTTCAGCTCTAGGGCAATGTAGCACACCCAGAGCAGAAGTCCTACTTCAGCCAGATCAGGCCTGCAAAGCAGCTGCGTTTCACAGGCCTTTGGAAGGGATGTTCCCGGTAGGCTGTAAGAGCACTGTGCAGAGCGAGTTGTTTCTTAGCTTCCCAAAGAGCTGGAAGCAAGATGCTGTGGGGCCCAACTCGCCCTTTGGAAAGAAGCCTGCACGTTGTGCTTTTCAGCTCTAGGGCAAAGTAGCACACCCAGAGCAGAAGTCCTACTTCAGCCAGATCAGGCCTGCAAAGAAACTGCGTTTCACAGGCCTTTGGAAGAGATGTTCCCACTAGGCTGTAAGAGCACTGTGCAGAGCGAGTTGTTTCTTAGCTTCCCAAAGAGCTGGAAGCAAGATGCTGTGGGGCCCAACTCGCCCTTTGGAAAGAAGCCTGCACGTTGTGCCTTTCAGCTCTAGGGCAAAGTAGCACACCCAGAGCAGAAGTCCTACTTCAGCCAGATCAGGCCTGCAAAGAAACTGCGTTTCACAGGCCTTTGGAAGAGATGTTCCCGGTAGGCTGTAAGAGCACTGTGCAGAGCGAGTTGTTTCTTAGCATCCCAAAGAGCTGGAAGCAAGATGTTGTGGGGCCCAACTCGTCCTTTGGAATCAAGCCTGCACGTTGTGCCTTTCAGCTCTAGGGCAAAGTAGCACACCCAGAGCAGAAGTCCTACTTCAGCCAGATCAGGCCTGCAAAGAAAATGCGTTACACAGGCCTTTGGAAGAGATGTTCCCGGTAGGCTGTAAGAGCACTGTGCAGAGCGAGTTGTTTCTTAGCTTCCCAAAGAGCTGGAAGCAAGATGCTGTGGGGCCCAACTCGCCCTTTGGAAAGAAGCCTGCACGTTGTGCCTTTCAGCTCTAGGGCAAAGTAGCACACCCAGAGCAGAAGTCCTACTTCAGCCAGATCAGGCCTGCAAAGAAACTGCGTTTCACAGGCCTTTGGAAGAGATGTTCCCGGTAGGCTGTAAGAGCACTGTGCAGAGCGAGTTGTTTCTTAGCTTCCCAAAGAGCTGGAAGCAAGATGCTGTGGGGCCCAACTCGCCCTTTGGAAAGAAGCCTGCACGTTGTGCCTTTCAGCTCTAGGGCAATGTAGCACACCCAGAGCAGAAGTCCTACTTCAGCCAGATCAGGCCTGCAAAGCAGCTGCGTTTCACAGGCCTTTGGAAGAGATGTTCCCGGTAGGCTGTAAGAGCACTGTGCAGAGCGAGTTGTTTCTTAGCTTCCCAAAGAGCTGGAAGCAAGATGCTGTGGGGCCCAACTCGCCCTTTGGAAAGAAGCCTGCACGTTGTGCCTTTCAGCTCTAGGGCAAAGTAGCACACCCAGAGCAGAAGTCCTACTTCAGACAGATCAGGCCTGAAAAGAAACTGCGTTTCACAGGCCTTTGGAAGAGATGTTCCCGGTAGGCTGTAAGAGCACTGTGCACAGCGAGTTGTTACTTAGCTTCTCAAAGAGCTGGAAGCAAGATGCTGTGGGGCCCAACTCGCCCTTGGGAAAGAAGCCTGCACGTTGTGCCTTTCAGCTCTAGGGCAAAGTAGCACACCCAGAGCAGAAGTCCTACTTCAGCCAGATCAGGCCTGCAAAGAAACTGCGTTTCACAGGCCTGTGGAAGAGATATTCCCACTAGGCTGTAGGAGCACTGTGCAGAGCGAGTTGTTTCTTAGCTTCCCAAAGAGCTGGAAGCAAGATGCTGTGGGGCCCAACTCGCCCTTTGGAAAGAAGCCTGCACGTTGCGCCTTTCAGCTCTAGGGCAATGTAGCACACCCAGAGCAGAAGTCCTACTTCAGCCAGATCAGGCCTGCAAAGCTGCTGCGTTTCACAGGCCTTTGGAAGAGATGTTCCCGGTAGGCTGTAAGAGCACTGTGCAGAGCGAGTTGTTTCTTAGCTTCCCAAAGAGCTGGAAGCAAGATGCTGTGGGGCCCAACTCGCCCTTTGGAAAGAAGCCTGCACGTTGTGCCTTTCAGCTCTAGGGCAATGTAGCACACCCAGAGCAGAAGTCCTACTTCAGCCAGATCAGGCCTGCAAAGAAACTGCGTTTCACAGGCCTTTGGAAGACATGTTCCCAGTAGGCTGTAAGAGCACTGTGCAGAGCGAGTTGTTTCTTAGCTTCCCAAAGAGCTGGAAGCAAGATGCTGTGGGGCCCAACACTCCCTTTGGAAAGAATCCTGCACGTTGTGCCTTTCAGCTCTAGGGCAAAGTAGCACACCCAGAGCAGAAGTCCTACTTCAGCCAGATCAGGCCTGCAAATAAACTGCGTTTCACAGGGCTTTGGAAGAGATGATCCCGGTAGGCTGTAAGAGCACTGTGCATAGCGAGTAGTTTCTTAGCTTCCCAAAGAGCTGGAAGCAAGATGCTGTGGGGCCCAACTCGCCCTTTGGAAAGAAGCCTGCACGTTGTGCCTTTCAGCTCTAGGGCAATGTAGCACACCCAGAGTTGAAGTCCTACTTCAGCCAGATCAGGCCTGCAAAGAAACTGAATTTCACAGGGCTTTGGAAGAGATGTTCCCGGTAGGCTGTAAGAGCACTGTGCAGAGCGAGTTGTTTCTTAGCTTCCCAAAGAGCTGGAAGCAAGATTCTGTGGGGCCCAACTCGCCCTTTGGAAAGAAGCCTGCACGTTGTGCCTTTCAGCTCTAGGGCAATGTAGCACACCCATAGCAGAAGTCCTACTTCAGCCAGATCAGGCCTGCAAAGAAACAGCGTTTCACAGGCCTTTGGAAGAGATGTTCCCGGTAGGATGTAAGAGCACTGTGCAGAGCGAGTTGTTTCTTAGCTTCCCAAAGAGCTGGAAGCAAGATGCTGTGGGGCCCAACTCGCTGTTTGGAAAGAAGCCTGCACGTTGTGCCTTTCAGCTCTAGGGCAATGTAGCACACCCAGAGCAGAAGTCCTACTTCAGCCAGATCAGGCCTGCAAAGCAGCTGCGTTTCACAGGCCTTTGGAAGAGATGTTCCCGGTAGGCTGTAAGAGCACTGTGCAGAGCGAGTTGTTTCTTAGCTTCCCAAAGAGCTGGAAGCAAGATGCTGTGGGGCCCAACTCGCCCTTTGGAAAGAAGCCTGCACGTTGTGCCTTTCAGCTCTAGGGCAATGTAGCACACCCAGAGCAGAAGTCCTACTTCAGCCAGATCAGGCCAGCAAAGAAACTGCGTTTCACAGGCCTTTGGAAGAGATGTTCCCGGTAGGCTGTAAGAGCACTGTGCAGAGCGAGTTCTTTCTTAGCTTCCCAAAGAGCTGGAAGCAAGATGCTGTGGGGCCCAACTCGCCCTTTGGAAAGAAGCCTGCACGTTGTGCCTTTCAGCTCTAGGGCAATGTAGCACACCCAGAGCAGAAGTCCTACTTCAGCCAGATCAGGCCTGCAAAGCAGCTGCGTTTCACAGGCCTTTGGAAGAGATGTTCCCGGTAGGCTGTAAGAGCACTGTGCAGAGCGAGTTGTTTCTTAGCTTCCCAAAGAGCTGGAAGCAAGATGCTGTGGGGCCCAACTCGCCCTTTGGAAAGAAGCCTGCACGTTGTGCCTTTCAGCTCTAGGGCAATGTAGCACACCCAGAGCAGAAGTCCTACTTCAGCCAGATCAGGCCTGCAAAGCAGCTGCGTTTCACAGGCCTTTGGAAGAGATGTTCCCGGTAGGCTGTAAGAGCACTGTGCAGAGCGAGTTGTTTCTTAGCTTCCCAAAGAGCTGGAAGCAAGATGCTGTGGGGCCCAACTCGCCCTTTGGAAAGAAGCCTGCACGTTGTGCCTTTCAGCTCTAGGGCAAAGTAGCACACCCAGAGCAGAAGTCCTACTTCAGCCAGATCAGGCCTGCAAAGAAACTGCGTTTCACAGGCCTGTGGAAGAGATGTTCCCACTAGGCTGTAGGAGCACTGTGCAGAGCGAGTTGTTTCTTAGCTTCCCAAAGAGCTGGAAGCAAGATGCTGTGGGGCCCAACTCGCCCTTTGGAAAGAAGCCTGCACGTTGCGCCTTTCAGCTCTAGGGCAATGTAGCACACCCAGAGCAGAAGTCCTACTTCAGCCAGATCAGGCCTGCAAAGCTGCTGCGTTTCACAGGCCTTTGGAAGAGATGTTCCCGGTAGGCTGTAAGAGCACTGTGCAGAGCGAGTTGTTTCTTAGCTTCCCAAAGAGCTGGAAGCAAGATGCTGTGGGGCCCAACTCGCCCTTTGGAAAGAAGCCTGCACGTTGTGCCTTTCAGCTCTAGGGCAATGTAGCACACCCAGAGCAGAAGTCCTACTTCAGCCAGATCAGGCCTGCAAAGAAACTGCGTTTCACAGGCCTTTGGAAGAGATGTTCCCGGTAGGCTGTAAGAGCACTGTGCAGAGCGAGTTGTTTCTTAGCTTCCCAAAGAGCTGGAAGCAAGATGCTGTGGGGCCCAACTCTCCCTTTGGAAAGAAGCCTGCACGTTGTGCCTTTCAGCTCTAGGGCAAAGTAGCACACCCAGAGCAGAAGTCCTACTTCAGCCAGATCAGGCCTGCAAAGAAACTGCGTTTCACAGGCCTTTGGAAGAGATGTTCCCGGTAGGCTGTAAGAGCACTGTGCAGAGCGAGTTGTTTCTTAGCTTCCCAAAGAGCTGGAAGCAAGATGCTGTGGGGCCCAACTCGCCCTTTGGAAAGAAGCCTGCACGTTGTGCCTTTCAGCTCTAGGGCAATGTAGCACACCCAGAGCAGAAGTCCTACTTCAGCCAGATCAGGCCTGCAAAGAAACTGCGTTTCACAGGCCTTTGGAAGAGATGTTCCCGGTAGGCTGTAAGAGCACTGTGCAGAGCGAGTTGTTTCTTAGCTTCCCAAAGAGCTGGAAGCAAGATGCTGTGGGGCCCAACTCGCCCTTTGGAAAGAAGCCTGCACGTTGTGCCTTTCAGCTCTAGGGCAATGTAGCACACCCAGAGCAGAAGTCCTACTTCAGCCAGATCAGGCCTGCAAAGAAACTGCGTTTCACAGGCCTTTGGAAGAGATGTTCCCGGTAGGCTGTAAGAGCACTGTGCAGAGCGAGTTGTTTCTTAGCTTCCCAAAGAGCTGGAAGCAAGATGCTGTGGGGCCCAACTCGCCCTTTGGAAAGAAGCCTGCACGTTGTGCCTTTCAGCTCTAGGGCAATGTAGCACACCCAGAGCAGAAGTCCTACTTCAGCCAGATCAGGCCTGCAAAGCAGCTGCGTTTCACAGGCCTTTGGAAGAGATGTTCCCGGTAGGCTGTAAGAGCACTGTGCAGAGCGAGTTGTTTCTTAGCTTCCCAAAGAGCTGGAAGCAAGATGCTGTGGGGCCCAACTCGCCCTTTGGAAAGAAGCCTGCACGTTGTGCCTTTCAGCTCTAGGGCAATGTAGCACACCCAGAGCAGAAGTCCTACTTCAGCCAGATCAGGCCTGCAAAGAAACTGCGTTTCACAGGCCTTTGGAAGAGATGTTCCCGGTAGGCTGTAAGAGCACTGTGCAGAGCGAGTTGTTTCTTAGCTTCCCAAAGAGCTGGAAGCAAGATGCTGTGGGGCCCAACTCGCCCTTTGGAAAGAAGCCTGCACGTTGTGCCTTTCAGCTCTAGGGCAATGTAGCACACCCAGAGCAGAAGTCCTACTTCAGCCAGATCAGGCCTGCAAAGCAGCTGCGTTTCACAGGCCTTTGGAAGAGATGTTCCCGGTAGGCTGTAAGAGCACTGTGCAGAGCGAGTTGTTTCTTAGCTTCCCAAAGAGCTGGAAGCAAGATGCTGTGGGGCCCAACTCGCCCTTTGGAAAGAAGCCTGCACGTTGTGCCTTTCAGCTCTAGGGCAATGTAGCACACCCAGAGCAGAAGTCCTACTTCAGCCAGATCAGGCCTGCAAAGCAGCTGCGTTTCACAGGCCTTTGGAAGAGATGTTCCCGGTAGGCTGTAAGAGCACTGTGCAGAGCGAGTTGTTTCTTAGCTTCCCAAAGAGCTGGAAGCAAGATGCTGTGGGGCCCAACTCGCCCTTTGGAAAGAAGCCTGCACGTTGTGCCTTTCAGCTCTAGGGCAAAGTAGCACACCCAGAGCAGAAGTCCTACTTCAGCCAGATCAGGCCTGCAAAGAAACTGCGTTTCACAGGCCTGTGGAAGAGATGTTCCCACTAGGCTGTAGGAGCACTGTGCAGAGCGAGTTGTTTCTTAGCTTCCCAAAGAGCTGGAAGCAAGATGCTGTGGGGCCCAACTCGCCCTTTGGAAAGAAGCCTGCACGTTGCGCCTTTCAGCTCTAGGGCAATGTAGCACACCCAGAGCAGAAGTCCTACTTCAGCCAGATCAGGCCTGCAAAGCTGCTGCGTTTCACAGGCCTTTGGAAGAGATGTTCCCGGTAGGCTGTAAGAGCACTGTGCAGAGCGAGTTGTTTCTTAGCTTCCCAAAGAGCTGGAAGCAAGATGCTGTGGGGCCCAACTCGCCCTTTGGAAAGAAGCCTGCACGTTGTGCCTTTCAGCTCTAGGGCAATGTAGCACACCCAGAGCAGAAGTCCTACTTCAGCCAGATCAGGCCTGCAAAGAAACTGCGTTTCACAGGCCTTTGGAAGAGATGTTCCCGGTAGGCTGTAAGAGCACTGTGCAGAGCGAGTTGTTTCTTAGCTTCCCAAAGAGCTGGAAGCAAGATGCTGTGGGGCCCAACACTCCCTTTGGAAAGAATCCTGCACGTTGTGCCTTTCAGCTCTAGGGCAAAGTAGCACACCCAGAGCAGAAGTCCTACTTCAGCCAGATCAGGCCTGCAAAGAAACTGCGTTTCACAGGCCTTTGGAAGAGATGTTCCCGGTAGGCTGTAAGAGCACTGTGCAGAGCGAGTTGTTTCTTAGCTTCCCAAAGAGCTGGAAGCAAGATGCTGTGGGGCCCAACTCGCCCTTTGGAAAGAAGCCTGCGCGTTGTGCCTTTCAGCTCTAGGGCAATGTAGCACACCCAGAGCAGAAGTCCTACTTCAGCCAGATCAGGCCTGCAAAGCACCTGCGTTTCACAGGCCTTTGGAAGAGATGTTCCCGGTAGGCTGTAAGAGCACTGTTCAGAGCGAGTTGTTTCTTAGCTTCCCAAAGAGCTGGAAGCAAGATGCTGTGGGGCCCAACTCGCCCTTTGGAAAGAAGCCTGCACGTTGTGCCTTTCAGCTCTAGGGCAATGTAGCACACCCAGAGCAGAGTCCTACTTCAGCCAGATCAGGCCTGCAAAGCAGCTGCGTTTCACAGGCCTTTGGAAGAGATGTTCCCTGTAGGCTGTAAGAGCACTGTGCAGAGCGAGTTGTTTCTTAGGTTCCCAAAGAGCTGGAAGCAAGATGCTGTGGGGCCCAACTCGCCCTTTGGAAAGAAGCCTGCACGTTGTGCCTTTCAGCTCTAGGGCAATGTAGCACACCCAGAGCAGAAGTCCTACTTCAGCCAGATCAGGCCTGCAAAGAAACTGTGTTTCACAGGCCTTTGGAAGAGATGTTCCCGGTAGGCTGTAAGAGCACTGTGCAGAGCGAGTTGTTTCTTAGCTTCCCAAAGAGCAGGAAGCAAGGTGCTGTGGGGCCCAACTCGCCCTTTGGAAAGAAGCCTGCACGTTGCGCCTTTCAGCTCTAGGGCAATGTAGCACACCCAGAGCAGAAGTCCTACTTCAGCCAGATCAGGCCTGCAAAGAAACTGCTTTTCACAGGCCTTTGGAAGAGATGTTCCCGGTAGGCTGTAAGAGCACTGTGCAGAGCGAGTTGTTTCGTAGCTTCCCAAAGAGCTGGAAGCAAGATGCTGTGGGGCCCAACTCGCCCTTTGGAAAGAAGCCTGCACGTTGCGCCTTTCAGCTCTAGGGCAATGTAGCACACCAAGAGCAGAAGTCCTACTTCAGCCAGATCAGGCCTGCAAAGAAACTGCGTTTCACAGGCCTGTGGTAGAGATGTTACCGGTAGGCTGTAAGAGCACTGTGCAGAGCGAGTTGTTTCTTAGCTTCCCAAAGAGCTGGAAGCAAGATGCTGTGGGGCCCAACTCGCCCTTTGGAAAGAAGCCTGCACGTTGTGCCTTTCAGCTCTAGGGCAATGTAGCACACCCAGAGCAGAAGTCCTACTTCAGCCAGATCAGGCCTGCAAAGAAACTGCGTTTCACAGGCCTTTGGAAGAGATGTTCCCGGTAGGCTGTAAGAGCACTGTGCAGAGCGAGTTGTTTCTTAGCTTCCCAAAGAGCTGGAAGCAAGATGCTGTGGGGCCCAACTCGCCCTTTGGAAAGAAGCCTGCACGTTGTGCCTTTCAGCTCTAGGGCAAAGTAGCACACCCAGAGCAGAAGTCCTACTTCAGCCAGATCAGGCCTGCAAAGAAACTGCGTTTCACAGGCCTTTGGAAGAGATGTTCCCGGTAGGCTGTAAGAGCACTGTGCAGAGCGAGTTGTTTCTTAGCTTCTCAAAGAGCTGGAAGCAAGATGCTGTGGGGCCCAACTCGCCCTTTGGAAAGAAGCCTGCACGTTGTGCCTTTCAGCTCTAGGGCAAAGTAGCACACCCAGAGCAGAAGTCCTACTTCAGCCAGATCAGGCCTGCAAAGAAACTGCGTTTCACAGGCCTTTGGAAGAGATGTTCCCACTAGGCTGTAGGAGCACTGTGCAGAGCGAGTTGTTTCTTAGCTTCCCAAAGAGCTGGAAGCAAGATGCTGTGGGGCCCAACTCGCCCTTTGGAAAGAAGCCTGCACGTTGTGCCTTTCAGCTCTAGGGCAATGTAGCACACCCAGAGCAGAAGTCCTACTTCAGCCAGATCAGGCCTGCAAAGAAACTGCGTTTCACAGGCCTTTGGAAGAGATGTTCCCGGTAGGCTGTAAGAGCACTGTGCAGAGCGAGTTGTTTCTTAGCATCCCAAAGAGCTGGAAGCAAGATGTTGTGGGGCCCAACTCGTCCTTTGGAATGAAGCCTGCACGTTGTGCCTTTCAGCTCTAGGGCAAAGTAGCACACCCAGAGCAGAAGTCCTACTTCAGCCAGATCAGGCCTGCAAAGAAACTGCGTTACACAGGCCTTTGGAAGAGATGTTCCCGGTAGGCTGTAAGAGCACTGTGCAGAGCGAGTTGTTTCTTAGCTTCCCAAAGAGCTGGAAGCAAGATGCTGTGGGGCCCAACTCGCCCTTTGGAAAGAAGCCTGCACGTTGTGCCTTTCAGCTCTAGGGCAAAGTAGCACACCCAGAGCAGAAGTCCTACTTCAGCCAGATCAGGCCTGCAAAGAAACTGCGTTTCACAGGCCTTTGGAAGAGATGTTCCCGGTAGGCTGTAAGAGCACTGTGCAGAGCGAGTTGTTTCTTAGCTTCCCAAAGAGCTGGAAGCAAGATGCTGTGGGGCCCAACTCGCCCTTTGGAAAGAAGCCTGCACGTTGTGCCTTTCAGCTCTAGGGCAATGTAGCACACCCAGAGCAGAAGTCCTACTTCAGCCAGATCAGGCCTGCAAAGAAACTGCGTTTCACAGGCCTTTGGAAGAGCTGTTCCCGGTAGGCTGTAAGAGCACTGTGCAGAGCGAGTTGTTTCTTAGCTTCCCAAAGAGCTGGAAGCAAGATGCTGTGGGGCCCAACTCGCCCTTTGGAAAGAAGCCTGCACGTTGTGCCTTTCAGCTCTAGGGCAAAGTAGCACACCCAGAGCAGAAGTCCTACTTCAGCCAGATCAGGCCTGCAAAGAAACTGCGTTTCACAGGCCTTTGGAAGAGATGTTCCCGGTAGGCTGTAAGAGCACTGTGCAGAGCGAGTTGTTTCTTAGCTTCTCAAAGAGCTGGAAGCAAGATGCTGTGGGGCCCAACTCGCCCTTTGGAAAGAAGCCTGCACGTTGTGCCTTTCAGCTCTAGGGCAAAGTAGCACACCCAGAGCAGAAGTCCTACTTCAGCCAGATCAGGCCTGCAAAGAAACTGCGTTTCACAGGCCTTTGGAAGAGATGTTCCCACTAGGCTGTAGGAGCACTGTGCAGAGCGAGTTGTTTCTTAGCTTCCCAAAGAGCTGGAAGCAAGATGCTGTGGGGCCCAACTCGCCCTTTGGAAAGAAGCCTGCACGTTGTGCCTTTCAGCTCTAGGGCAATGTAGCACACCCAGAGCAGAAGTCCTACTTCAGCCAGATCAGGCCTGCAAAGCAGCTGCGTTTCACAGGCCTTTGGAAGAGCTGTTCCCGGTAGGCTGTAAGAGCACTGTGCAGAGCGAGTTGTTTCTTAGCTTCCCAAAGAGCTGGAAGCAAGATGCTGTGGGGCCCAACTCGCCCTTTGGAAAGAAGCCTGCACGTTGTGCCTTTCAGCTCTAGGGCAAAGTAGCACACCCAGAGCAGAAGTCCTACTTCAGCCAGATCAGGCCTGCAAAGAAACTGCGTTTCACAGGCCTTTGGAAGAGATGTTCCCGGTAGGCTGTAAGAGCACTGTGCAGAGCGAGTTGTTTCTTAGCTTCCCAAAGAGCTGGAAGCAAGATGCTGTGGGGCCCAACTCGCCCTTTGGAAAGAAGCCTGCACGTTGTGCCTTTCAGCTCTAGGGCAAAGTAGCACACCCAGAGCAGAAGTCCTACTTCAGCCAGATCAGGCCTGCAAAGAAACTGCGTTTCACAGGCCTTTGGAAGAGATGTTCCCACTAGGCTGTAGGAGCACTGTGCAGAGCGAGTTGTTTCTTAGCTTCCCAAAGAGCTGGAAGCAAGATGCTGTGGGGCCCAACTCGCCCTTTGGAAAGAAGCCTGCACGTTGTGCCTTTCAGCTCTAGGGCAATGTAGCACACCCAGAGCAGAAGTCCTACTTCAGCCAGATCAGGCCTGCAAAGCAGCTGCGTTTCACAGGCCTTTGGAAGGGATGTTCCCGGTAGGCTGTAAGAGCACTGTGCAGAGCGAGTTGTTTCTTAGCTTCCCAAAGAGCTGGAAGCAAGATGCTGTGGGGCCCAACTCGCCCTTTGGAAAGAAGCCTGCACGTTGTGCTTTTCAGCTCTAGGGCAAAGTAGCACACCCAGAGCAGAAGTCCTACTTCAGCCAGATCAGGCCTGCAAAGAAACTGCGTTTCACAGGCCTTTGGAAGAGATGTTCCCACTAGGCTGTAAGAGCACTGTGCAGAGCGAGTTGTTTCTTAGCTTCCCAAAGAGCTGGAAGCAAGATGCTGTGGGGCCCAACTCGCCCTTTGGAAAGAAGCCTGCACGTTGTGCCTTTCAGCTCTAGGGCAAAGTAGCACACCCAGAGCAGAAGTCCTACTTCAGCCAGATCAGGCCTGCAAAGAAACTGCGTTTCACAGGCCTTTGGAAGAGATGTTCCCGGTAGGCTGTAAGAGCACTGTGCAGAGCGAGTTGTTTCTTAGCATCCCAAAGAGCTGGAAGCAAGATGTTGTGGGGCCCAACTCGTCCTTTGGAAACAAGCCTGCACGTTGTGCCTTTCAGCTCTAGGGCAAAGTAGCACACCCAGAGCAGAAGTCCTACTTCAGCCAGATCAGGCCTGCAAAGAAAATGCGTTACACAGGCCTTTGGAAGAGATGTTCCCGGTAGGCTGTAAGAGCACTGTGCAGAGCGAGTTGTTTCTTAGCTTCCCAAAGAGCTGGAAGCAAGATGCTGTGGGGCCCAACTCGCCCTTTGGAAAGAAGCCTGCACGTTGTGCCTTTCAGCTCTAGGGCAAAGTAGCACACCCAGAGCAGAAGTCCTACTTCAGCCAGATCAGGCCTGCAAAGAAACTGCGTTTCACAGGCCTTTGGAAGAGATGTTCCCGGTAGGCTGTAAGAGCACTGTGCAGAGCGAGTTGTTTCTTAGCTTCCCAAAGAGCTGGAAGCAAGATGCTGTGGGGCCCAACTCGCCCTTTGGAAAGAAGCCTGCACGTTGTGCCTTTCAGCTCTAGGGCAATGTAGCACACCCAGAGCAGAAGTCCTACTTCAGCCAGATCAGGCCTGCAAAGCAGCTGCGTTTCACAGGCCTTTGGAAGAGATGTTCCCGGTAGGCTGTAAGAGCACTGTGCAGAGCGAGTTGTTTCTTAGCTTCCCAAAGAGCTGGAAGCAAGATGCTGTGGGGCCCAACTCGCCCTTTGGAAAGAAGCCTGCACGTTGTGCCTTTCAGCTCTAGGGCAAAGTAGCACACCCAGAGCAGAAGTCCTACTTCAGCCAGATCAGGCCTGAAAAGAAACTGCGTTTCACAGGCCTTTGGAAGAGATGTTCCCGGTAGGCTGTAAGAGCACTGTGCACAGCGAGTTGTTACTTAGCTTCTCAAAGAGCTGGAAGCAAGATGCTGTGGGGCCCAACTCGCCCTTGGGAAAGAAGCCTGCACGTTGTGCCTTTCAGCTCTAGGGCAAAGTAGCACACCCAGAGCAGAAGTCCTACTTCAGCCAGATCAGGCCTGCAAAGAAACTGCGTTTCACAGGCCTGTGGAAGAGATGTTCCCACTAGGCTGTAGGAGCACTGTGCAGAGCGAGTTGTTTCTTAGCTTCCCAAAGAGCTGGAAGCAAGATGCTGTGGGGCCCAACTCGCCCTTTGGAAAGAAGCCTGCACGTTGCGCCTTTCAGCTCTAGGGCAATGTAGCACACCCAGAGCAGAAGTCCTACTTCAGCCAGATCAGGCCTGCAAAGCTGCTGCGTTTCACAGGCCTTTGGAAGAGATGTTCCCGGTAGGCTGTAAGAGCACTGTGCAGAGCGAGTTGTTTCTTAGCTTCCCAAAGAGCTGGAAGCAAGATGCTGTGGGGCCCAACTCGCCCTTTGGAAAGAAGCCTGCACGTTGTGCCTTTCAGCTCTAGGGCAATGTAGCACACCCAGAGCAGAAGTCCTACTTCAGCCAGATCAGGCCTGCAAAGAAACTGCGTTTCACAGGCCTTTGGAAGACATGTTCCCAGTAGGCTGTAAGAGCACTGTGCAGAGCGAGTTGTTTCTTAGCTTCCCAAAGAGCTGGAAGCAAGATGCTGTGGGGCCCAACACTCCCTTTGGAAAGAATCCTGCACGTTGTGCCTTTCAGCTCTAGGGCAAAGTAGCACACCCAGAGCAGAAGTCCTACTTCAGCCAGATCAGGCCTGCAAAGAAACTGCGTTTCACAGGGCTTTGGAAGAGATGATCCCGGTAGGCTGTAAGAGCACTGTGCATAGCGAGTTGTTTCTTAGCTTCCCAAAGAGCTGGAAGCAAGATGCTGTGGGGCCCAACTCGCCCTTTGGAAAGAAGCCTGCACGTTGTGCCTTTCAGCTCTAGGGCAATGTAGCACACCCAGAGCTGAAGTCCTACTTCAGCCAGATCAGGCCTGCAAAGAAACTGAGTTTCACAGGGCTTTGGAAGAGATGTTCCCGGTAGGCTGTAAGAGCACTGTGCAGAGCGAGTTGTTTCTTAGCTTCCCAAAGAGCTGGAAGCAAGATTCTGTGGGGCCCAACTCGCCCTTTGGAAAGAAGCCTGCACGTTGTGCCTTTCAGCTCTAGGGCAATGTAGCACACCCAGAGCAGAAGTCCTACTTCAGCCAGATCAGGCCTGCAAAGAAACTGCGTTTCACAGGCCTTTGGAAGAGATGTTCCCGGTAGGATGTAAGAGCACTGTGCAGAGCGAGTTGTTTCTTAGCTTCCCAAAGAGCTGGAAGCAAGATGCTGTGGGGCCCAACTCGCCGTTTGGAAAGAAGCCTGCACGTTGTGCCTTTCAGCTCTAGGGCAATGTAGCACACCCAGAGCAGAAGTCCTACTTCAGCCAGATCAGGCCTGCAAAGCAACTGCGTTTCACAGGCCTTTGGAAGAGATGTTCCCGGTAGGCTGTAAGAGCACTGTGCAGAGCGAGTTGTTTCTTAGCTTCCCAAAGAGCTGGAAGCAAGATGCTGTGGGGCCCAACTCGCCCTTTGGAAAGAAGCCTGCACGTTGTGCCTTTCAGCTCTAGGGCAATGTAGCACACCCAGAGCAGAAGTCCTACTTCAGCCAGATCAGGCCTGCAAAGAAACTGCGTTTCACAGGCCTTTGGAAGAGATGTTCCCGGTAGGCTGTAAGAGCACTGTGCAGAGCGAGTTGTTTCTTAGCTTCCCAAAGAGCTGGAAGCAAGATGCTGTGGGGCCCAACTCGCCCTTTGGAAAGAAGCCTGCACGTTGTGCCTTTCAGCTCTAGGGCAATGTAGCACACCCAGAGCAGAAGTCCTACTTCAGCCAGATCAGGCCTGCAAAGCAACTGCGTTTCACAGGCCTTTGGAAGAGATGTTCCCGGTAGGCTGTAAGAGCACTGTGCAGAGCGAGTTGTTTCTTAGCTTCCCAAAGAGCTGGAAGCAAGATGCTGTGGGGCCCAACTCGCCCTTTGGAAAGAAGCCTGCACGTTGTGCCTTTCAGCTCTAGGGCAATGTAGCACACCCAGAGCAGAAGTCCTACTTCAGCCAGATCAGGCCTGCAAAGCAGCTGCGTTTCACAGGCCTTTGGAAGAGATGTTCCCGGTAGGCTGTAAGAGCACTGTGCAGAGCGAGTTGTTTCTTAGCTTCCCAAAGAGCTGGAAGCAAGATGCTGTGGGGCCCAACTCGCCCTTTGGAAAGAAGCCTGCACGTTGTGCCTTTCAGCTCTAGGGCAAAGTAGCACACCCAGAGCAGAAGTCCTACTTCAGCCAGATCAGGCCTGCAAAGAAACTGCGTTTCACAGGCCTTTGGAAGAGATGTTCCCACTAGGCTGTAGGAGCACTGTGCAGAGCGAGTTGTTTCTTAGCTTCCCAAAGAGCTGGAAGCAAGATGCTGTGGGGCCCAACTCGCCCTTTGGAAAGAAGCCTGCACGTTGCGCCTTTCAGCTCTAGGGCAATGTAGCACACCCAGAGCAGAAGTCCTACTTCAGCCAGATCAGGCCTGCAAAGCAGCTGCGTTTCACAGGCCTTTGGAAGAGATGTTCCCGGTAGGCTGTAAGAGCACTGTGCAGAGCGAGTTGTTTCTTAGCTTCCCAAAGAGCTGGAAGCAAGATGCTGTGGGGCCCAACTCGCCCTTTGGAAAGAAGCCTGCACGTTGTGCCTTTCAGCTCTAGGGCAATGTAGCACACCCAGAGCAGAAGTCCTACTTCAGCCAGATCAGGCCTGCAAAGAAACTGCGTTTCACAGGCCTTTGGAAGAGATGTTCCCGGTAGGCTGTAAGAGCACTGTGCAGAGCGAGTTGTTTCTTAGCTTCCCAAAGAGCTGGAAGCAAGATGCTGTGGGGCCCAACACTCCCTTTGGAAAGAATCCTGCACGTTGTGCCTTTCAGCTCTAGGGCAAAGTAGCACACCCAGAGCAGAAGTCCTACTTCAGCCAGATCAGGCCTGCAAAGAAACTGCGTTTCACAGGCCTTTGGAAGAGATGTTCCCGGTAGGCTGTAAGAGCACTGTGCAGAGCGAGTTGTTTCTTAGCTTCCCAAAGAGCTGGAAGCAAGATGCTGTGGGGCCCAACTCGCCCTTTGGAAAGAAGCCTGCACGTTGTGCCTTTCAGCTCTAGGGCAATGTAGCACACCCAGAGCAGAAGTCCTACTTCAGCCAGATCAGGCCTGCAAAGCAACTGCGTTTCACAGGCCTTTGGAAGAGATGTTCCCGGTAGGCTGTAAGAGCACTGTGCAGAGCGAGTTGTTTCTTAGCTTCCCAAAGAGCTGGAAGCAAGATGCTGTGGGGCCCAACTCGCCCTTTGGAAAGAAGCCTGCACGTTGTGCCTTTCAGCTCTAGGGCAATGTAGCACACCCAGAGCAGAAGTCCTACTTCAGCCAGATCAGGCCTGCAAAGCAACTGCGTTTCACAGGCCTTTGGAAGAGATGTTCCCGGTAGGCTGTAAGAGCACTGTGCAGAGCGAGTTGTTTCTTAGCTTCCCAAAGAGCTGGAAGCAAGATGCTGTGGGGCCCAACTCGCCCTTTGGAAAGAAGCCTGCACGTTGTGCCTTTCAGCTCTAGGGCAATGTAGCACACCCAGAGCAGAAGTCCTACTTCAGCCAGATCAGGCCTGCAAAGAAACTGTGTTTCACAGGCCTTTGGAAGAGATGTTCCCGGTAGGCTGTAAGAGCACTGTGCAGAGCGAGTTGTTTCTTAGCTTCCCAAAGAGCTGGAAGCAAGATGCTGTGGGGCCCAACTCGCCCTTTGGAAAGAAGCCTGCACGTTGTGCCTTTCAGCTCTAGGGCAATGTAGCACACCCAGAGCAGAAGTCCTACTTCAGCCAGATCAGGCCTGCAAAGAAACTGCGTTTCACAGGCCTTTGGAAGAGATGTTCCCGGTAGGCTGTAAGAGCACTGTGCAGAGCGAGTTGTTTCTTAGCTTCCCAAAGAGCTGGAAGCAAGATGCTGTGGGGCCCAACTCGCCCTTTGGAAAGAAGCCTGCACGTTGTGCCTTTCAGCTCTAGGGCAATGTAGCACACCAAGAGCAGAAGTCCTACTTCAGCCAGATCAGGCCTGCAAAGAAACTGCGTTTCACAGGCCTTTGGAAGAGATGTTCCCGGTAGGCTGTAAGAGCACTGTGCAGAGCGAGTTGTTTCTTAGCTTCCCAAAGAGCTGGAAGCAAGATGCTGTGGGGCCCAACTCGCCCTTTGGAAAGAAGCCTGCACGTTGTGCCTTTCAGCTCTAGGGCAATGTAGCACACCCAGAGCAGAAGTCCTACTTCAGCCAGATCAGGCCTGCAAAGCAACTGCGTTTCACAGGCCTTTGGAAGAGATGTTCCCGGTAGGCTGTAAGAGCACTGTGCAGAGCGAGTTGTTTCTTAGCTTCCCAAAGAGCTGGAAGCAAGATGCTGTGGGGCCCAACTCGCCCTTTGGAAAGAAGCCTGCACGTTGTGCCTTTCAGCTCTAGGGCAAAGTAGCACACCCAGAGCAGAAGTCCTACTTCAGCCAGATCAGGCCTGCAAAGAAACTGCGTTTCACAGGCCTTTGGAAGAGATGTTCCCAGTAGGCTGTAAGAGCACTGTGCAGAGCGAGTTGTTTCTTAGCTTCCCAAAGAGCTGGAAGCAAGATGCTGTGGGGCCCAACTCGCCCTTTGGAAAGAAGCCTGCACGTTGTGCCTTTCAGCTCTAGGGCAATGTAGCACACCCAGAGCAGAAGTCCTACTTCAGCCAGATCAGGCCTGCAAAGAAACTGCGTTTCACAGGCCTTTGGAAGAGATGTTCCCGGTAGGCTGTAAGAGCACTGTGCAGAGCGAGTTGTTTCTTAGCATCCCAAAGAGCTGGAAGCAAGATGTTGTGGGGCCCAACTCGTCCTTTGGAAACAAGCCTGCACGTTGTGCCTTTCAGCTCTAGGGCAAAGTAGCACACCCAGAGCAGAAGTCCTACTTCAGCCAGATCAGGCCTGCAAAGAAACTGCGTTACACAGGCCTTTGGAAGAGATGTTCCCGGTAGGCTGTAAGAGCACTGTGCAGAGCGAGTTGTTTCTTAGCTTCCCAAAGAGCTGGAAGCAAGATGCTGTGGGGCCCAACTCGCCCTTTGGAAAGAAGCCTGCACGTTGTGCCTTTCAGCTCTAGGGCAAAGTAGCACACCCAGAGCAGAAGTCCTACTTCAGCCAGATCAGGCCTGCAAAGAAACTGCGTTTCACAGGCCTTTGGAAGAGATGTTCCCGGTAGGCTGTAAGAGCACTGTGCAGAGCGAGTTGTTTCTTAGCTTCCCAAAGAGCTGGAAGCAAGATGCTGTGGGGCCCAACTCGCCCTTTGGAAAGAAGCCTGCACGTTGTGCCTTTCAGCTCTAGGGCAATGTAGCACACCCAGAGCAGAAGTCCTACTTCAGCCAGATCAGGCCTGCAAAGCAACTGCGTTTCACAGGCCTTTGGAAGAGATGTTCCCGGTAGGCTGTAAGAGCACTGTGCAGAGCGAGTTGTTTCTTAGCTTCCCAAAGAGCTGGAAGCAAGATGCTGTGGGGCCCAACTCGCCCTTTGGAAAGAAGCCTGCACGTTGTGCCTTTCAGCTCTAGGGCAAAGTAGCACACCCAGAGCAGAAGTCCTACTTCAGCCAGATCAGGCCTGCAAAGAAACTGCGTTTCACAGGCCTTTGGAAGAGATGTTCCCGGTAGGCTGTAAGAGCACTGTGCACAGCGAGTTGTTACTTAGCTTCTCAAAGAGCTGGAAGCAAGATGCTGTGGGGCCCAACTCGCCCTTGGGAAAGAAGCCTGCACGTTGTGCCTTTCAGCTCTAGGGCAAAGTAGCACACCCAGAGCAGAAGTCCTACTTCAGCCAGATCAGGCCTGCAAAGAAACTGCGTTTCACAGGCCTTTGGAAGAGATGTTCCCACTAGGCTGTAGGAGCACTGTGCAGAGCGAGTTGTTTCTTAGCTTCCCAAAGAGCTGGAAGCAAGATGCTGTGGGGCCCAACTCGCCCTTTGGAAAGAAGCCTGCACGTTGTGCCTTTCAGCTCTAGGGCAATGTAGCACACCCAGAGCAGAAGTCCTACTTCAGCCAGATCAGGCCTGCAAAGCAGCTGCGTTTCACAGGCCTTTGGAAGAGATGTTCCCGGTAGGCTGTAAGAGCACTGTGCAGAGCGAGTTGTTTCTTAGCTTCCCAAAGAGCTGGAAGCAAGATGCTGTGGGGCCCAACTCGCCCTTTGGAAAGAAGCCTGCACGTTGTGCTTTTCAGCTCTAGGGCAAAGTAGCACACCCAGAGCAGAAGTCCTACTTCAGCCAGATCAGGCCTGCAAAGAAACTGCGTTTCACAGGCCTTTGGAAGAGATGTTCCCAGTAGGCTGTAAGAGCACTGTGCAGAGCGAGTTGTTTCTTAGCTTCCCAAAGAGCTGGAAGCAAGATGCTGTGGGGCCCAACTCGCCCTTTGGAAAGAAGCCTGCACGTTGTGCCTTTCAGCTCTAGGGCAAAGTAGCACACCCAGAGCAGAAGTCCTACTTCAGCCAGATCAGGCCTGCAAAGAAACTGCGTTTCACAGGCCTTTGGAAGAGATGTTCCCGGTAGGCTGTAAGAGCACTGTGCAGAGCGAGTTGTTTCTTAGCATCCCAAAGAGCTGGAAGCAAGATGTTGTGGGGCCCAACTCGTCCTTTGGAATCAAGCCTGCACGTTGTGCCTTTCAGCTCTAGGGCAAAGTAGCACACCCAGAGCAGAAGTCCTACTTCAGCCAGATCAGGCCTGCAAAGAAAATGCGTTACACAGGCCTTTGGAAGAGATGTTCCCGGTAGGCTGTAAGAGCACTGTGCAGAGCGAGTTGTTTCTTAGCTTCCCAAAGAGCTGGAAGCAAGATGCTGTGGGGCCCAACTCGCCCTTTGGAAAGAAGCCTGCACGTTGTGCCTTTCAGCTCTAGGGCAAAGTAGCACACCCAGAGCAGAAGTCCTACTTCAGCCAGATCAGGCCTGCAAAGAAACTGCGTTTCACAGGCCTGTGGAAGAGATGTTCCCACTAGGCTGTAGGAGCACTGTGCAGAGCGAGTTGTTTCTTAGCTTCCCAAAGAGCTGGAAGCAAGATGCTGTGGGGCCCAACTCGCCCTTTGGAAAGAAGCCTGCACGTTGCGCCTTTCAGCTCTAGGGCAATGTAGCACACCCAGAGCAGAAGTCCTACTTCAGCCAGATCAGGCCTGCAAAGCTGCTGCGTTTCACAGGCCTTTGGAAGAGATGTTCCCGGTAGGCTGTAAGAGCACTGTGCAGAGCGAGTTGTTTCTTAGCTTCCCAAAGAGCTGGAAGCAAGATGCTGTGGGGCCCAACTCGCCCTTTGGAAAGAAGCCTGCACGTTGTGCCTTTCAGCTCTAGGGCAATGTAGCACACCCAGAGCAGAAGTCCTACTTCAGCCAGATCAGGCCTGCAAAGAAACTGCGTTTCACAGGCCTTTGGAAGAGATGTTCCCAGTAGGCTGTAAGAGCACTGTGCAGAGCGAGTTGTTTCTTAGCTTCCCAAAGAGCTGGAAGCAAGATGCTGTGGGGCCCAACACTCCCTTTGGAAAGAATCCTGCACGTTGTGCCTTTCAGCTCTAGGGCAAAGTAGCACACCCAGAGCAGAAGTCCTACTTCAGCCAGATCAGGCCTGCAAATAAACTGCGTTTCACAGGGCTTTGGAAGAGATGATCCCGGTAGGCTGTAAGAGCACTGTGCATAGCGAGTTGTTTCTTAGCTTCCCAAAGAGCTGGAAGCAAGATGCTGTGGGGCCCAACTCGCCCTTTGGAAAGAAGCCTGCACGTTGTGCCTTTCAGCTCTAGGGCAATGTAGCACACCCAGAGCTGAAGTCCTACTTCAGCCAGATCAGGCCTGCAAAGAAACTGAATTTCACAGGGCTTTGGAAGAGATGTTCCCGGTAGGCTGTAAGAGCACTGTGCAGAGCGAGTTGTTTCTTAGCTTCCCAAAGAGCTGGAAGCAAGATTCTGTGGGGCCCAACTCGCCCTTTGGAAAGAAGCCTGCACGTTGTGCCTTTCAGCTCTAGGGCAATGTAGCACACCCATAGCAGAAGTCCTACTTCAGCCAGATCAGGCCTGCAAAGAAACTGCGTTTCACAGGCCTTTGGAAGAGATGTTCCCGGTAGGCTGTAAGAGCACTGTGCAGAGCGAGTTGTTTCTTAGCTTCCCAAAGAGCTGGAAGCAAGATGCTGTGGGGCCCAACTCGCCGTTTGGAAAGAAGCCTGCACGTTGTGCCTTTCAGCTCTAGGGCAATGTAGCACACCCAGAGCAGAAGTCCTACTTCAGCCAGATCAGGCCTGCAAAGCAGCTGCGTTTCACAGGCCTTTGGAAGAGATGTTCCCGGTAGGCTGTAAGAGCACTGTGCAGAGCGAGTTGTTTCTTAGCTTCCCAAAGAGCTGGAAGCAAGATGCTGTGGGGCCCAACTCGCCCTTTGGAAAGAAGCCTGCACGTTGTGCCTTTCAGCTCTAGGGCAAAGTAGCACACCCAGAGCAGAAGTCCTACTTCAGCCAGATCAGGCCTGCAAAGAAACTGCGTTTCACAGGCCTTTGGAAGAGATGTTCCCGGTAGGCTGTAAGAGCACTGTGCAGAGCGAGTTGTTTCTTAGCTTCCCAAAGAGCTGGAAGCAAGATGCTGTGGGGCCCAACTCGCCCTTTGGAAAGAAGCCTGCACGTTGTGCCTTTCAGCTCTAGGGCAATGTAGCACACCCAGAGCAGAAGTCCTACTTCAGCCAGATCAGGCCTGCAAAGCAACTGCGTTTCACAGGCCTTTGGAAGAGATGTTCCCGGTAGGCTGTAAGAGCACTGTGCAGAGCGAGTTGTTTCTTAGCTTCCCAAAGAGCTGGAAGCAAGATGCTGTGGGGCCCAACTCGCCCTTTGGAAAGAAGCCTGCACGTTGTGCCTTTCAGCTCTAGGGCAATGTAGCACACCCAGAGCAGAAGTCCTACTTCAGCCAGATCAGGCCTGCAAAGCAGCTGCGTTTCACAGGCCTTTGGAAGAGATGTTCCCGGTAGGCTGTAAGAGCACTGTGCAGAGCGAGTTGTTTCTTAGCTTCCCAAAGAGCTGGAAGCAAGATGCTGTGGGGCCCAACTCGCCCTTTGGAAAGAAGCCTGCACGTTGTGCCTTTCAGCTCTAGGGCAATGTAGCACACCCAGAGCAGAAGTCCTACTTCAGCCAGATCAGGCCTGCAAAGAAACTGCGTTTCACAGGCCTTTGGAAGAGATGTTCCCGGTAGGCTGTAAGAGCACTGTGCAGAGCGAGTTGTTTCTTAGCTTCCCAAAGAGCTGGAAGCAAGATGCTGTGGGGCCCAACTCGCCCTTTGGAAAGAAGCCTGCACGTTGTGCCTTTCAGCTCTAGGGCAATGTAGCACACCCAGAGCAGAAGTCCTACTTCAGCCAGATCAGGCCTGCAAAGCAGCTGCGTTTCACAGGCCTTTGGAAGAGATGTTCCCGGTAGGCTGTAAGAGCACTGTGCAGAGCGAGTTGTTTCTTAGCTTCCCAAAGAGCTGGAAGCAAGATGCTGTGGGGCCCAACTCGCCCTTTGGAAAGAAGCCTGCACGTTGTGCCTTTCAGCTCTAGGGCAAAGTAGCACACCCAGAGCAGAAGTCCTACTTCAGCCAGATCAGGCCTGCAAAGAAACTGCGTTTCACAGGCCTTTGGAAGAGATGTTCCCGGTAGGCTGTAAGAGCACTGTGCACAGCGAGTTGTTACTTAGCTTCTCAAAGAGCTGGAAGCAAGATGCTGTGGGGCCCAACTCGCCCTTGGGAAAGAAGCCTGCACGTTGTGCCTTTCAGCTCTAGGGCAAAGTAGCACACCCAGAGCAGAAGTCCTACTTCAGCCAGATCAGGCCTGCAAAGAAACTGCGTTTCACAGGCCTTTGGAAGAGATGTTCCCACTAGGCTGTAGGAGCACTGTGCAGAGCGAGTTGTTTCTTAGCTTCCCAAAGAGCTGGAAGCAAGATGCTGTGGGGCCCAACTCGCCCTTTGGAAAGAAGCCTGCACGTTGTGCCTTTCAGCTCTAGGGCAAAGTAGCACACCCAGAGCAGAAGTCCTACTTCAGCCAGATCAGGCCTGCAAAGAAACTGCGTTTCACAGGCCTTTGGAAGAGATGTTCCCGGTAGGCTGTAAGAGCACTGTGCAGAGCGAGTTGTTTCTTAGCATCCCAAAGAGCTGGAAGCAAGATGTTGTGGGGCCCAACTCGTCCTTTGGAATCAAGCCTGCACGTTGTGCCTTTCAGCTCTAGGGCAAAGTAGCACACCCAGAGCAGAAGTCCTACTTCAGCCAGATCAGGCCTGCAAAGAAACTGCGTTTCACAGGCCTTTGGAAGAGATGTTCCCGGTAGGCTGTAAGAGCACTGTGCAGAGCGAGTTGTTTCTTAGCTTCCCAAAGAGCTGGAAGCAAGATGCTGTGGGGCCCAACTCGCCCTTTGGAAAGAAGCCTGCACGTTGTGCCTTTCAGCTCTAGGGCAAAGTAGCACACCCAGAGCAGAAGTCCTACTTCAGCCAGATCAGGCCTGCAAAGAAACTGCGTTTCACAGGCCTTTGGAAGAGATGTTCCCGGTAGGCTGTAAGAGCACTGTGCAGAGCGAGTTGTTTCTTAGCTTCCCAAAGAGCTGGAAGCAAGATGCTGTGGGGCCCAACTCGCCCTTTGGAAAGAAGCCTGCACGTTGTGCCTTTCAGCTCTAGGGCAATGTAGCACACCCAGAGCAGAAGTCCTACTTCAGCCAGATCAGGCCTGCAAAGCAACTGCGTTTCACAGGCCTTTGGAAGAGATGTTCCCGGTAGGCTGTAAGAGCACTGTGCAGAGCGAGTTGTTTCTTAGCTTCCCAAAGAGCTGGAAGCAAGATGCTGTGGGGCCCAACTCGCCCTTTGGAAAGAAGCCTGCACGTTGTGCCTTTCAGCTCTAGGGCAAAGTAGCACACCCAGAGCAGAAGTCCTACTTCAGCCAGATCAGGCCTGCAAAGAAACTGCGTTTCACAGGCCTTTGGAAGAGATGTTCCCGGTAGGCTGTAAGAGCACTGTGCAGAGCGAGTTGTTTCTTAGCTTCCCAAAGAGCTGGAAGCAAGATGCTGTGGGGCCCAACTCGCCCTTTGGAAAGAAGCCTGCACGTTGTGCCTTTCAGCTCTAGGGCAAAGTAGCACACCCAGAGCAGAAGTCCTACTTCAGCCAGATCAGGCCTGCAAGGAAACTGCGTTTCACAGGCCTTTGGAAGAGATGTTCCCACTAGGCTGTAGGAGCACTGTGCAGAGCGAGTTGTTTCTTAGCTTCCCAAAGAGCTGGAAGCAAGATGCTGTGGGGCCCAACTCGCCCTTTGGAAAGAAGCCTGCACGTTGTGCCTTTCAGCTCTAGGGCAATGTAGCACACCCAGAGCAGAAGTCCTACTTCAGCCAGATCAGGCCTGCAAAGCAACTGCGTTTCACAGGCCTTTGGAAGGGATGTTCCCGGTAGGCTGTAAGAGCACTGTGCAGAGCGAGTTGTTTCTTAGCTTCCCAAAGAGCTGGAAGCAAGATGCTGTGGGGCCCAACTCGCCCTTTGGAAAGAAGCCTGCACGTTGTGCTTTTCAGCTCTAGGGCAAAGTAGCACACCCAGAGCAGAAGTCCTACTTCAGCCAGATCAGGCCTGCAAAGAAACTGCGTTTCACAGGCCTTTGGAAGAGATGTTCCCAGTAGGCTGTAAGAGCACTGTGCAGAGCGAGTTGTTTCTTAGCTTCCCAAAGAGCTGGAAGCAAGATGCTGTGGGGCCCAACTCGCCCTTTGGAAAGAAGCCTGCACGTTGTACCTTTCAGCTCTAGGGCAAAGTAGCACACCGAGAGCAGAAGTCCTACTTCAGCCAGATCAGGCCTGCAAAGAAACTGCGTTTCACAGGCCTTTGGAAGAGATGTTCCCGGTAGGCTGTAAGAGCACTGTGCAGAGCGAGTTGTTTCTTAGCATCCCAAAGAGCTGGAAGCAAGATGTTGTGGGGCCCAACTCGTCCTTTGGAAACAAGCCTGCACGTTGTGCCTTTCAGCTCTAGGGCAAAGTAGCACACCCAGAGCAGAAGTCCTACTTCAGCCAGATCAGGCCTGCAAAGAAAATGCGTTACACAGGCCTTTGGAAGAGATGTTCCCGGTAGGCTGTAAGAGCACTGTGCAGAGCGAGTTGTTTCTTAGCTTCCCAAAGAGCTGGAAGCAAGATGCTGTGGGGCCCAACTCGCCCTTTGGAAAGAAGCCTGCACGTTGTGCCTTTCAGCTCTAGGGCAAAGTAGCACACCCAGAGCAGAAGTCCTACTTCAGCCAGATCAGGCCTGCAAAGAAACTGCGTTTCACAGGCCTTTGGAAGAGATGTTCCCGGTAGGCTGTAAGAGCACTGTGCAGAGCGAGTTGTTTCTTAGCTTCCCAAAGAGCTGGAAGCAAGATGCTGTGGGGCCCAACTCGCCCTTTGGAAAGAAGCCTGCACGTTGTGCCTTTCAGCTCTAGGGCAATGTAGCACACCCAGAGCAGAAGTCCTACTTCAGCCAGATCAGGCCTGCAAAGCAGCTGCGTTTCACAGGCCTTTGGAAGAGATGTTCCCGGTAGGCTGTAAGAGCACTGTGCAGAGCGAGTTGTTTCTTAGCTTCCCAAAGAGCTGGAAGCAAGATGCTGTGGGGCCCAACTCGCCCTTTGGAAAGAAGCCTGCACGTTGTGCCTTTCAGCTCTAGGGCAAAGTAGCACACCCAGAGCAGAAGTCCTACTTCAGCCAGATCAGGCCTGAAAAGAAACTGCGTTTCACAGGCCTGTGGAAGAGATTTTCCCACTAGGCTGTAGGAGCACTGTGCAGAGCGAGTTGTTTCTTAGCTTCCCAAAGAGCTGGAAGCAAGATGCTGTGGGGCCCAACTCGCCCTTTGGAAAGAAGCCTGCACGTTGCGCCTTTCAGCTCTAGGGCAATGTAGCACACCCAGAGCAGAAGTCCTACTTCAGCCAGATCAGGCCTGCAAAGCTGCTGCGTTTCACAGGCCTTTGGAAGAGATGTTCCCGGTAGGCTGTAAGAGCACTGTGCAGAGCGAGTTGTTTCTTAGCTTCCCAAAGAGCTGGAAGCAAGATGCTGTGGGGCCCAACTCGCCCTTTGGAAAGAAGCCTGCACGTTGTGCCTTTCAGCTCTAGGGCAATGTAGCACACCCAGAGCAGAAGTCCTACTTCAGCCAGATCAGGCCTGCAAAGAAACTGCGTTTCACAGGCCTTTGGAAGACATGTTCCCGGTAGGCTGTAAGAGCACTGTGCAGAGCGAGTTGTTTCTTAGCTTCCCAAAGAGCTGGAAGCAAGATGCTGTGGGGCCCAACACTCCCTTTGGAAAGAATCCTGCACGTTGTGCCTTTCAGCTCTAGGGCAAAGTAGCACACCCAGAGCAGAAGTCCTACTTCAGCCAGATCAGGCCTGCAAAGAAACTGCGTTTCACAGGCCTTTGGAAGAGATGTTCCCGGTAGGCTGTAAGAGCACTGTGCAGAGCGAGTTGTTTCTTAGCTTCCCAAAGAGCTGGAAGCAAGATGCTGTGGGGCCCAACTCGCCCTTTGGAAAGAAGCCTGCACGTTGTGCCTTTCAGCTCTAGGGCAATGTAGCACACCCAGAGCAGAAGTCCTACTTCAGCCAGATCAGGCCTGCAAAGCAACTGCGTTTCACAGGCCTTTGGAAGAGCTGTTCCCGGTAGGCTGTAAGAGCACTGTGCAGAGCGAGTTGTTTCTTAGCTTCCCAAAGAGCTGGAAGCAAGATGCTGTGGGGCCCAACTCGCCCTTTGGAAAGAAGCCTGCACGTTGTGCCTTTCAGCTCTAGGGCAATGTAGCACACCCAGAGCAGAAGTCCTACTTCAGCCAGATCAGGCCTGCAAAGAAACTGAATTTCACAGGGCTTTGGAAGAGATGTTCCCGGTAGGCTGTAAGAGCACTGTGCAGAGCGAGTTGTTTCTTAGCTTCCCAAAGAGCTGGAAGCAAGATGCTGTGGGGCCCAACTCGCCCTTTGGAAAGAAGCCTGCACGTTGTGCCTTTCAGCTCTAGGGCAATGTAGCTAACCCATAGCAGAAGTCCTACTTCAGCCAGATCAGGCCTGCAAAGAAACAGCGTTTCACAGGCCTTTGGAAGAGATGTTCCCGGTAGGATGTAAGAGCACTGTGCAGAGCGAGTTGTTTCTTAGCTTCCCAAAGAGCTGGAAGCAAGATGCTGTGGGGCCCAACTCGCCGTTTGGAAAGAAGCCTGCACGTTGTGCCTTTCAGCTCTAGGGCAATGTAGCACACCCAGAGCAGAAGTCCTACTTCAGCCAGATCAGGCCTGCAAAGCAGCTGCGTTTCACAGGCCTTTGGAAGAGATGTTCCCGGTAGGCTGTAAGAGCACTGTGCAGAGCGAGTTGTTTCTTAGCTTCCCAAAGAGCTGGAAGCAAGATGCTGTGGGGCCCAACTCGCCCTTTGGAAAGAAGCCTGCACGTTGTGCCTTTCAGCTCTAGGGCAATGTAGCACACCCAGAGCAGAAGTCCTACTTCAGCCAGATCAGGCCTGCAAAGAAACTGCGTTTCACAGGCCTTTGGAAGAGATGTTCCCGGTAGGCTGTAAGAGCACTGTGCAGAGCGAGTTCTTTCTTAGCTTCCCAAAGAGCTGGAAGCAAGATGCTGTGGGGCCCAACTCGCCCTTTGGAAAGAAGCCTGCACGTTGTGCCTTTCAGCTCTAGGTCAATGTAGCACACCCAGAGCAGAAGTCCTACTTCAGCCAGATCAGGCCTGCAAAGCAGCTGCGTTTCACAGGCCTTTGGAAGAGCTGTTCCCGGTAGGCTGTAAGAGCACTGTGCAGAGCGAGTTGTTTCTTAGCTTCCCAAAGAGCTGGAAGCAATATGCTGTGGGGCCCAACTCGCCCTTTGGAAAGAAGCCTGCACGTTGTGCCTTTCAGCTCTAGGGCAATGTAGCACACCCAGAGCAGAAGTCCTACTTCAGCCAGATCAGGCCTGCAAAGCAGCTGCGTTTCACAGGCCTTTGGAAGAGATGTTCCCACTAGGCTGTAAGAGCACTGTGCAGAGCGAGTTGTTTCTTAGCTTCCCAAAGAGCTGGAAGCAACATGCTGTGGGGCCCAACTCACCCTTTGGAAAGAAGACTGCACGTTGTGCCTTTCAGCTCTAGGGCAAAGTAGCACACCCAGAGCAGAAGTCCTACTTCAGCCAGATCAGGCCTGCAAAGAAACTGCGTTTCATAGGCCTTTGGAAGAGATGTTCCCGGTAGGCTGTAAGAGCACTGTGCAGAGCGAGTTGTTTCTTAGCTTCCCAAAGAGCTGGAAGCAAGATGCTGTGGGGCCCAACTCGCCCTTTGGAAAGAAGCCTGCACGTTGTGCCTTTCAGCTCTAGGGCAAAGTAGCACACCCAGAGCAGAAGTCCTACTTCAGCCAGATCAGGCCTGCAAAGCAGCTGCGTTTCACAGGCCTTTGGAAGAGATGTTCCCGGTAGGCTGTAAGAGCACTGTGCAGAGCGAGTTGTTTCTTAGCTTCCCAAAGAGCTGGAAGCAAGATGCTGTGGGGCCCAACTCGCCCTTTGGAAAGAAGCCTGCACGTTGTGCCTTTCAGCTCTAGGGCAAAGTAGCACACCCAGAGCAGAAGTCCTACTTCAGCCAGATCAGGCCTGCAAAGAAACTGCGTTTCACAGGCCTTTGGAAGAGATGTTCCCGGTAGGCTGTAAGAGCACTGTGCACAGCGAGTTGTTACTTAGCTTCTCA
>NW_027228429.1:0-45820 GCF_037783145.1 Equus przewalskii
GAAAGGCACAACGTGCAGGCTTCTTTCCAAAGGGCGAGTTGGGCCCCACAGCATCTTGCTTCCAGCTCTTTGGGAAGCTAAGAAACAACTCGCTCTGCACAGTGCTCTTACAGCCTAGTGGGAACATCTCTTCCAAAGGCCTGTGAAACGCAGTTTCTTTGCAGGCCTGATCTGGCTGAAGTAGGACTTCTGCTCTGGGTGTGCTACTTTGCCCTAGAGCTGAAAGGCACAACGTGCAGGCTTCTTTCCAAAGGGCGAGTTGGGCCCCACAGCATCTTGCTTCCAGCTCTTTGGGAAGCTAAGAAACAACTCGCTCTGCACAGTGCTCTTACAGCCTACCGGGAACATCTCTTCCAAAGGCCTGTGAAACGCAGTTTCTTTGCAGGCCTGATCTGGCTGAAGTAGGACTTCTGCTCTGGGTGTGCTACTTTGCCCTAGAGCTGAAAGGCACAACGTGCAGGCTTCTTTCCAAAGGGCGAGTTGGGCCCCACAGCATCTTGCTTCCAGCTCTTTGGGAAGCTAAGAAACAACTCGCTCTGCACAGTGCTCTTACAGCCTACCGGGAACATCTCTTCCAAAGGCCTGTGAAACGCAGTTTCTTTGCAGGCCTGATCTGGCTGAAGTAGGACTTCTGCTCTGGGTGTGCTACTTTGCCCTAGAGCTGAAAGGCACAACGTGCAGGCTTCTTTCCAAAGGGCGAGTTGGGCCCCACAGCATCTTGCTTCCAGCTCTTTGGGAAGCTAAGAAACAACTCGCTCTGCACAGTGCTCTTACAGCCTACCGGGAACATCTCTTCCAAAGGCCTGTGAAACGCAGTTTCTTTGCAGGCCTGATCTGGCTGAAGTAGGACTTCTGCTCTGGGTGTGCTACTTTGCCCTAGAGCTGAAAGGCACAACGTGCAGGCTTCTTTCCAAAGGGCGAGTTGGGCCCCACAGCATCTTGCTTCCAGCTCTTTGGGAAGCTAAGAAACAACTCGCTCTGCACAGTGCTCTTACAGCCTACCGGGAACATCTCTTCCAAAGGCCTGTGAAACGCAGTTTCTTTGCAGGCCTGATCTGGCTGAAGTAGGACTTCTGCTCTGGGTGTGCTACTTTGCCCTAGAGCTGAAAGGCACAACGTGCAGGCTTCTTTCCAAAGGGCGAGTTGGGCCCCACAGCATCTTGCTTCCAGCTCTTTGGGAAGCTAAGAAACAACTCGCTCTGCACAGTGCTCTTACAGCCTACCGGGAACATCTCTTCCAAAGGCCTGTGAAACGCAGTTTCTTTGCAGGCCTGATCTGGCTGAAGTAGGACTTCTGCTCTGGGTGTGCTACTTTGCCCTAGAGCTGAAAGGCACAACGTGCAGGCTTCTTTCCAAAGGGCGAGTTGGGCCCCACAGCATCTTGCTTCCAGCTCTTTGGGAAGCTAAGAAACAACTCGCTCTGCACAGTGCTCTTACAGCCTACCGGGAACATCTCTTCCAAAGGCCTGTGAAACGCAGTTTCTTTGCAGGCCTGATCTGGCTGAAGTAGGACTTCTGCTCTGGGTGTGCTACTTTGCCCTAGAGCTGAAAGGCACAACGTGCAGGCTTCTTTCCAAAGGGCGAGTTGGGCCCCACAGCATCTTGCTTCCAGCTCTTTGGGAAGCTAAGAAACAACTCGCTCTGCACAGTGCTCTTACAGCCTACCGGGAACATCTCTTCCAAAGGCCTGTGAAACGCAGTTTCTTTGCAGGCCTGATCTGGCTGAAGTAGGACTTCTGCTCTGGGTGTGCTACTTTGCCCTAGAGCTGAAAGGCACAACGTGCAGGCTTCTTTCCAAAGGGCGAGTTGGGCCCCACAGCATCTTGCTTCCAGCTCTTTGGGAAGCTAAGAAACAACTCGCTCTGCACAGTGCTCTTACAGCCTACCGGGAACATCTCTTCCAAAGGCCTGTGAAACGCAGTTTCTTTGCAGGCCTGATCTGGCTGAAGTAGGACTTCTGCTCTGGGTGTGCTACTTTGCCCTAGAGCTGAAAGGCACAACGTGCAGGCTTCTTTCCAAAGGGCGAGTTGGGCCCCACAGCATCTTGCTTCCAGCTCTTTGGGAAGCTAAGAAACAACTCGCTCTGCACAGTGCTCTTACAGCCTACCGGGAACATCTCTTCCAAAGGCCTGTGAAACGCAGTTTCTTTGCAGGCCTGATCTGGCTGAAGTAGGACTTCTGCTCTGGGTGTGCTACTTTGCCCTAGAGCTGAAAGGCACAACGTGCAGGCTTCTTTCCAAAGGGCGAGTTGGGCCCCACAGCATCTTGCTTCCAGCTCTTTGGGAAGCTAAGAAACAACTCGCTCTGCACAGTGCTCTTACAGCCTACCGGGAACATCTCTTCCAAAGGCCTGTGAAACGCAGTTTCTTTGCAGGCCTGATCTGGCTGAAGTAGGACTTCTGCTCTGGGTGTGCTACTTTGCCCTAGAGCTGAAAGGCACAACGTGCAGGCTTCTTTCCAAAGGGCGAGTTGGGCCCCACAGCATCTTGCTTCCAGCTCTTTGGGAAGCTAAGAAACAACTCGCTCTGCACAGTGCTCTTACAGCCTACCGGGAACATCTCTTCCAAAGGCCTGTGAAACGCAGTTTCTTTGCAGGCCTGATCTGGCTGAAGTAGGACTTCTGCTCTGGGTGTGCTACTTTGCCCTAGAGCTGAAAGGCACAACGTGCAGGCTTCTTTCCAAAGGGCGAGTTGGGCCCCACAGCATCTTGCTTCCAGCTCTTTGGGAAGCTAAGAAACAACTCGCTCTGCACAGTGCTCTTACAGCCTACCGGGAACATCTCTTCCAAAGGCCTGTGAAACGCAGTTTCTTTGCAGGCCTGATCTGGCTGAAGTAGGACTTCTGCTCTGGGTGTGCTACTTTGCCCTAGAGCTGAAAGGCACAACGTGCAGGCTTCTTTCCAAAGGGCGAGTTGGGCCCCACAGCATCTTGCTTCCAGCTCTTTGGGAAGCTAAGAAACAACTCGCTCTGCACAGTGCTCTTACAGCCTACCGGGAACATCTCTTCCAAAGGCCTGTGAAACGCAGTTTCTTTGCAGGCCTGATCTGGCTGAAGTAGGACTTCTGCTCTGGGTGTGCTACTTTGCCCTAGAGCTGAAAGGCACAACGTGCAGGCTTCTTTCCAAAGGGCGAGTTGGGCCCCACAGCATCTTGCTTCCAGCTCTTTGGGAAGCTAAGAAACAACTCGCTCTGCACAGTGCTCTTACAGCCTACCGGGAACATCTCTTCCAAAGGCCTGTGAAACGCAGTTTCTTTGCAGGCCTGATCTGGCTGAAGTAGGACTTCTGCTCTGGGTGTGCTACTTTGCCCTAGAGCTGAAAGGCACAACGTGCAGGCTTCTTTCCAAAGGGCGAGTTGGGCCCCACAGCATCTTGCTTCCAGCTCTTTGGGAAGCTAAGAAACAACTCGCTCTGCACAGTGCTCTTACAGCCTACCGGGAACATCTCTTCCAAAGGCCTGTGAAACGCAGTTTCTTTGCAGGCCTGATCTGGCTGAAGTAGGACTTCTGCTCTGGGTGTGCTACTTTGCCCTAGAGCTGAAAGGCACAACGTGCAGGCTTCTTTCCAAAGGGCGAGTTGGGCCCCACAGCATCTTGCTTCCAGCTCTTTGGGAAGCTAAGAAACAACTCGCTCTGCACAGTGCTCTTACAGCCTACCGGGAACATCTCTTCCAAAGGCCTGTGAAACGCAGTTTCTTTGCAGGCCTGATCTGGCTGAAGTAGGACTTCTGCTCTGGGTGTGCTACTTTGCCCTAGAGCTGAAAGGCACAACGTGCAGGCTTCTTTCCAAAGGGCGAGTTGGGCCCCACAGCATCTTGCTTCCAGCTCTTTGGGAAGCTAAGAAACAACTCGCTCTGCACAGTGCTCTTACAGCCTACCGGGAACATCTCTTCCAAAGGCCTGTGAAACGCAGTTTCTTTGCAGGCCTGATCTGGCTGAAGTAGGACTTCTGCTCTGGGTGTGCTACTTTGCCCTAGAGCTGAAAGGCACAACGTGCAGGCTTCTTTCCAAAGGGCGAGTTGGGCCCCACAGCATCTTGCTTCCAGCTCTTTGGGAAGCTAAGAAACAACTCGCTCTGCACAGTGCTCTTACAGCCTACCGGGAACATCTCTTCCAAAGGCCTGTGAAACGCAGTTTCTTTGCAGGCCTGATCTGGCTGAAGTAGGACTTCTGCTCTGGGTGTGCTACTTTGCCCTAGAGCTGAAAGGCACAACGTGCAGGCTTCTTTCCAAAGGGCGAGTTGGGCCCCACAGCATCTTGCTTCCAGCTCTTTGGGAAGCTAAGAAACAACTCGCTCTGCACAGTGCTCTTACAGCCTACCGGGAACATCTCTTCCAAAGGCCTGTGAAACGCAGTTTCTTTGCAGGCCTGATCTGGCTGAAGTAGGACTTCTGCTCTGGGTGTGCTACTTTGCCCTAGAGCTGAAAGGCACAACGTGCAGGCTTCTTTCCAAAGGGCGAGTTGGGCCCCACAGCATCTTGCTTCCAGCTCTTTGGGAAGCTAAGAAACAACTCGCTCTGCACAGTGCTCTTACAGCCTACCGGGAACATCTCTTCCAAAGGCCTGTGAAACGCAGTTTCTTTGCAGGCCTGATCTGGCTGAAGTAGGACTTCTGCTCTGGGTGTGCTACTTTGCCCTAGAGCTGAAAGGCACAACGTGCAGGCTTCTTTCCAAAGGGCGAGTTGGGCCCCACAGCATCTTGCTTCCAGCTCTTTGGGAAGCTAAGAAACAACTCGCTCTGCACAGTGCTCTTACAGCCTAGTGGGAACATCTCTTCCAAAGGCCTGTGAAACGCAGTTTCTTTGCAGGCCTGATCTGGCTGAAGTAGGACTTCTGCTCTGGGTGTGCTACTTTGCCCTAGAGCTGAAAGGCACAACGTGCAGGCTTCTTTCCAAAGGGCGAGTTGGGCCCCACAGCATCTTGCTTCCAGCTCTTTGGGAAGCTAAGAAACAACTCGCTCTGCACAGTGCTCTTACAGCCTACCGGGAACATCTCTTCCAAAGGCCTGTGAAACGCAGTTTCTTTGCAGGCCTGATCTGGCTGAAGTAGGACTTCTGCTCTGGGTGTGCTACTTTGCCCTAGAGCTGAAAGGCACAACGTGCAGGCTTCTTTCCAAAGGGCGAGTTGGGCCCCACAGCATCTTGCTTCCAGCTCTTTGGGAAGCTAAGAAACAACTCGCTCTGCACAGTGCTCTTACAGCCTACCGGGAACATCTCTTCCAAAGGCCTGTGAAACGCAGTTTCTTTGCAGGCCTGATCTGGCTGAAGTAGGACTTCTGCTCTGGGTGTGCTACTTTGCCCTAGAGCTGAAAGGCACAACGTGCAGGCTTCTTTCCAAAGGGCGAGTTGGGCCCCACAGCATCTTGCTTCCAGCTCTTTGGGAAGCTAAGAAACAACTCGCTCTGCACAGTGCACTTACAGCCTACAGGGAACATCGCTTCCAAAGGCCTGTGAAATGCAGTTTCTTTGCATGCCTGATCTGGCTGAAGTAGGACTTCTGCTCTTGGTGTGCTACATTGCCCTAGAACTGAAAGGCAGAACGTGCAATCTTCTTTCCAAAGGGCGAGTTGGGCCCCACAGCATCTTGCTTCCAGCTCTTTGGGAAGCTAAGAAACAACTCGCTCTGCACAGTGCTCTTACAGCCTACCGGGAACATCTCTTCCAAAGGCCTGTGAAACACAGTTTCTTTGCAGGCCTTATCTGGCTGAAGTAGGACTTCTGCTCTGGCTGTGCTACTTTGCCCTAGAGCTGAAAGGCACAACGTGCAGGCTTCTTTCCAAAGGGCGAGTTGGGCCCCACAGCATCTTGCTTCCAGCTCTTTGGGAAGCTAAGAAACAACTCGCTCTGCACAGTGCTCTTACAGCCTACCGGGAACATCTCTTCCAAAGGCCTGTGAAACGCAGTTTCTTTGCAGGCCTGATCTGGCTGAAGTAGGACTTCTGCTCTGGGTGTGCTACATTGCCCTAGAGCTGAAAGGCACAACGTGCAGGCTTCTTTCCAAAGGGCGAGTTGGGCCCCACAGCATCTTGCTTCCAGCTCTTTGGGAAGCTAAGAAACAACTCGCTCTGCACAGTGCTCTTACAGCCTACCGGGAACATCTCTTCCAAAGGCCTGTGAAACGCAGTTTCTTTGCAGGCCTGATCTGGCTGAAGTAGGACTTCTGCTCTGGGTGTGCTACATTGCCCTAGAGCTGAAAGGCACAACGTGCAGGCTTCTTTCCAAAGGGCGAGTTGGGCCCCACAGCATCTTGCTTCCAGCTCTTTGGGAAGCTAAGAAACAACTCGCTCTGCACAGTGCTCTTACAGCCTACCGGGAACATCTCTTCCAAAGGCCTGTGAAATGCAGTTTCTTTGCAGGCCTGATCTGGCTGAAGTAGGACTTCTGCTCTGGGTGTGCTACATTGCCCTAGAGCTGAAAGGCACAACGTGCAGTCTTCTTTCCAAAGGGCGAGTTGGGCCCCACAGCATCTTGCTTCCAGCTCTTTGGGAAGCTAAGAAACAACTCGCTCTGCACAGTGCTCTTACAGCCTACCGGGAACATCTCTTCCAAAGGCCTGTGAAACGCAGTTTCTTTGCAGGCCTGATCTGGCTGAAGTAGGACTTCTGCTCTGGGTGTGCTACATTGCCCTAGAGCTGAAAGGCACAACGTGCAGGCTTCTTTCCAAAGGGCGAGTTGGGCCCCACAGCATCTTGCTTCCAGCTCTTTGGGAAGCTAAGAAACAACTCGCTCTGCACAGTGCTCTTACAGCCTACCGGGAACATCTCTTCCAAAGGCCTGTGAAACGCAGTTTCTTTGCAGGCCTGATCTGGCTGAAGTAGGACTTCTGCTCTGGGTGTGCTACATTGCCCTAGAGCTGAAAGGCACAACGTGCAGGCTTCTTTCCAAAGGGCGAGTTGGGCCCCACAGCATCTTGCTTCCAGCTCTTTGGGAAGCTAAGAAACAACTCGCTCTGCACAGTGCTCTTACAGCCTACCGGGAACATCTCTTCCAAAGGCCTGTGAAATGCAGTTTCTTTGCAGGCCTGATCTGGCTGAAGTAGGACTTCTGCTCTGGGTGTGCTACTTTGCCCTAGAGCTGAAAGGCACAACGTGCAGGCTTCTTTCCAAAGGGCGAGTTGGGCCCCACAGCATCTTGCTTCCAGCTCTTTGGGAAGCTAAGAAACAACTCGCTCTGCACAGTGCTCTTACAGCCTACCGGGAACATCTCTTCCAAAGGCCTGTGAAACGCAGTTTCTTTGCAGGCCTGATCTGGCTGAAGTAGGACTTCTGCTCTGGGTGTGCTACATTGCCCTAGAGCTGAAAGGCACAACGTGCAGGCTTCTTTCCAAAGGGCGAGTTGGGCCCCACAGCATCTTGCTTCCAGCTCTTTGGGAAGCTAAGAAACAACTCGCTCTGCACAGTGCTCTTACAGCCTACCGGGAACATCTCTTCCAAAGGCCTGTGAAACGCAGTTTCTTTGCAGGCCTGATCTGGCTGAAGTAGGACTTCTGCTCTGGGTGTGCTACATTGCCCTAGAGCTGAAAGGCACAACGTGCAGGCTTCTTTCCAAAGGGCGAGTTGGGCCCCACAGCATCTTGCTTCCAGCTCTTTGGGAAGCTAAGAAACAACTCGCTCTGCACAGTGCTCTTACAGCCTACCGGGAACATCTCTTCCAAAGGCCTGTGAAACGCAGTTTCTTTGCAGGCCTGATCTGGCTGAAGTAGGACTTCTGCTCTGGGTGTGCTACTTTGCCCTAGAGCTGAAAGGCACAACGTGCAGGCTTCTTTCCAAAGGGCGAGTTGGGCCCCACAGCATCTTGCTTCCAGCTCTTTGGGAAGCTAAGAAACAACTCGCTCTGCACAGTGCTCTTACAGCCTACCGGGAACATCTCTTCCAAAGGCCTGTGAAACGCAGTTTCTTTGCAGGCCTGATCTGGCTGAAGTAGGACTTCTGCTCTGGGTGTGCTACATTGCCCTAGAGCTGAAAGGCACAACGTGCAGGCTTCTTTCCAAAGGGCGAGTTGGGCCCCACAGCATCTTGCTTCCAGCTCTTTGGGAAGCTAAGAAACAACTCGCTCTGCACAGTGCTCTTACAGCCTACCGGGAACATCTCTTCCAAAGGCCTGTGAAACGCAGTTTCTTTGCAGGCCTGATCTGGCTGAAGTAGGACTTCTGCTCTGGGTGTGCTACATTGCCCTAGAGCTGAAAGGCACAACGTGCAGGCTTCTTTCCAAAGGGCGAGTTGGGCCCCACAGCATCTTGCTTCCAGCTCTTTGGGAAGCTAAGAAACAACTCGCTCTGCACAGTGCTCTTACAGCCTACCGGGAACATCTCTTCCAAAGGCCTGTGAAACGCAGTTTCTTTGCAGGCCTGATCTGGCTGAAGTAGGACTTCTGCTCTGGGTGTGCTACATTGCCCTAGAGCTGAAAGGCACAACGTGCAGGCTTCTTTCCAAAGGGCGAGTTGGGCCCCACAGCATCTTGCTTCCAGCTCTTTGGGAAGCTAAGAAACAACTCGCTCTGCACAGTGCTCTTACAGCCTACCGGGAACATCTCTTCCAAAGGCCTGTGAAACGCAGTTTCTTTGCAGGCCTGATCTGGCTGAAGTAGGACTTCTGCTCTGGGTGTGCTACATTGCCCTAGAGCTGAAAGGCACAACGTGCAGGCTTCTTTCCAAAGGGCGAGTTGGGCCCCACAGCATCTTGCTTCCAGCTCTTTGGGAAGCTAAGAAACAACTCGCTCTGCACAGTGCTCTTACAGCCTACCGGGAACATCTCTTCCAAAGGCCTGTGAAACGCAGTTTCTTTGCAGGCCTGATCTGGCTGAAGTAGGACTTCTGCTCTGGGTGTGCTACATTGCCCTAGAGCTGAAAGGCACAACGTGCAGGCTTCTTTCCAAAGGGCGAGTTGGGCCCCACAGCATCTTGCTTCCAGCTCTTTGGGAAGCTAAGAAACAACTCGCTCTGCACAGTGCTCTTACAGCCTACCGGGAACATCTCTTCCAAAGGCCTGTGAAACGCAGTTTCTTTGCAGGCCTGATCTGGCTGAAGTAGGACTTCTGCTCTGGGTGTGCTACATTGCCCTAGAGCTGAAAGGCACAACGTGCAGGCTTCTTTCCAAAGGGCGAGTTGGGCCCCACAGCATCTTGCTTCCAGCTCTTTGGGAAGCTAAGAAACAACTCGCTCTGCACAGTGCTCTTACAGCCTACCGGGAACATCTCTTCCAAAGGCCTGTGAAACGCAGTTTCTTTGCAGGCCTGATCTGGCTGAAGTAGGACTTCTGCTCTGGGTGTGCTACATTGCCCTAGAGCTGAAAGGCACAACGTGCAGGCTTCTTTCCAAAGGGCGAGTTGGGCCCCACAGCATCTTGCTTCCAGCTCTTTGGGAAGCTAAGAAACAACTCGCTCTGCACAGTGCTCTTACAGCCTACCGGGAACATCTCTTCCAAAGGCCTGTGAAACGCAGTTTCTTTGCAGGCCTGATCTGGCTGAAGTAGGACTTCTGCTCTGGGTGTGCTACATTGCCCTAGAGCTGAAAGGCACAACGTGCAGGCTTCTTTCCAAAGGGCGAGTTGGGCCCCACAGCATCTTGCTTCCAGCTCTTTGGGAAGCTAAGAAACAACTCGCTCTGCACAGTGCTCTTACAGCCTACCGGGAACATCTCTTCCAAAGGCCTGTGAAACGCAGTTTCTTTGCAGGCCTGATCTGGCTGAAGTAGGACTTCTGCTCTGGGTGTGCTACATTGCCCTAGAGCTGAAAGGCACAACGTGCAGGCTTCTTTCCAAAGGGCGAGTTGGGCCCCACAGCATCTTGCTTCCAGCTCTTTGGGAAGCTAAGAAACAACTCGCTCTGCACAGTGCTCTTACAGCCTACCGGGAACATCTCTTCCAAAGGCCTGTGAAACGCAGTTTCTTTGCAGGCCTGATCTGGCTGAAGTAGGACTTCTGCTCTGGGTGTGCTACATTGCCCTAGAGCTGAAAGGCACAACGTGCAGGCTTCTTTCCAAAGGGCGAGTTGGGCCCCACAGCATCTTGCTTCCAGCTCTTTGGGAAGCTAAGAAACAACTCGCTCTGCACAGTGCTCTTACAGCCTACCGGGAACATCTCTTCCAAAGGCCTGTGAAACGCAGTTTCTTTGCAGGCCTGATCTGGCTGAAGTAGGACTTCTGCTCTGGGTGTGCTACATTGCCCTAGAGCTGAAAGGCACAACGTGCAGGCTTCTTTCCAAAGGGCGAGTTGGGCCCCACAGCATCTTGCTTCCAGCTCTTTGGGAAGCTAAGAAACAACTCGCTCTGCACAGTGCTCTTACAGCCTACCGGGAACATCTCTTCCAAAGGCCTGTGAAACGCAGTTTCTTTGCAGGCCTGATCTGGCTGAAGTAGGACTTCTGCTCTGGCTGTGCTACTTTGCCCTAGAGCTGAAAGGCACAACGTGCAGGCTTCTTTCCAAAGGGCGAGTTGGGCCCCACAGCATCTTGCTTCCAGCTCTTTGGGAAGCTAAGAAACAACTCGCTCTGCACAGTGCTCTTACAGCCTACCGGGAACATCTCTTCCAAAGGCCTGTGAAACGCAGTTTCTTTGCAGGCCTGATCTGGCTGAAGTAGGACTTCTGCTCTGGGTGTGCTACATTGCCCTAGAGCTGAAAGGCCCAACGTGCAGGCTTCTTTCCAAAGGGCGAGTTGGGCCCCACAGCATCTTGCTTCCAGCTCTTTGGGAAGCTAAGAAACAACTCGCTCTGCACAGTGCTCTTACAGCCTACCGGGAACATCTCTTCCAAAGGCCTGTGAAACGCAGTTTCTTTGCAGGCCTGATCTGGCTTAAGTAGGACTTCTGCTCTGGGTGTGCTACATTGCCCTAGAGCTGAAAGGCCCAACGTGCAGGCTTCTTTCCAAAGGGCGAGTTGGGATCCACAGCATCTTGCTTCCAGCTCTTTGGGAAGCTAAGAAACAACTCGCTCTGCACAGTGCTCTTACAGCCTACCGGGAACATCTCTTCCAAAGGCCTGTAAAACGCAGTTTCTTTGCAGGCCTGATCTGGCTGAAGTAGGACTTCTGCTCTGGGTGTGCTACATTGCCCTAGAGCTGAAAGGCCCAACGTGCAGGCTTCTTTCCAAAGGGCGAGTTGGGCCCCACAGCATCTTGCTTCCAGCTCTTTGGGAAGCTAAGAAACAACTCGCTCTGCACAGTGCTCTTACAGCCTACCGGGAACATCTCTTCCAAAGGCCTGTGAAACGCAGTTTCTTTGCAGGCCTGATCTGGCTGAAGTAGGACTTCTGCTCTGGGTGTGCTACATTGCCCTAGAGCTGAAAGGCCCAACGTGCAGGCTTCTTTCCAAAGGGCGAGTTGGGCCCCACAGCATCTTGCTTCCAGCTCTTTGGGAAGCTAAGAAACAACTCGCTCTGCACAGTGCTCTTACAGCCTACCGGGAACATCTCTTCCAAAGGCCTGTGAAACGCAGTTTCTTTGCAGGCCTGATCTGGCTGAAGTAGGACTTCTGCTCTGGGTGTGCTACATTGCCCTAGAGCTGAAAGTCACAACGTGCAGGCTTCTTTCCAAAGGGCGAGTTGGGGCCCACAGCATCTTGCTTCCAGCTCTTTGGGAAGCTAAGAAACAACTCGCTCTGCACAGTGCTCTTACAGCCTACCGGGAACATCTCTTCCAAAGGCCTGTGAAACGCAGTTTCTTTGCAGGCCTGATCTGGCTGAAGCAGGACTTCTGCTCTGGGTGTGCTACATTGCCCTAGAGCTGAAAGATCAAACGTGCAGGCTTCTTTCCAAAGGGCGAGTTGGGCGCCACAGCATCTTGCCTCCAGCAGTTTGGGAAGCTAAGAAACAACTCGCTCTGCACAGTGCTCTTACAGCCTACCGGGAACATCTGTTCCAAAGGCCTGTGAAACGCAGTTTCTTTGCAGGCCTGATCTGGCTGAAGGAGGACTTCTGCTCTGGGTGTGCTACCTTGCCCTAGAGTTGAAAGGCACAACGTACAGGCTTCTTTCGAAAGGCCGAGTTGGTCCTCACAGCATCTTGCTTCCAGCTCTTTGGGAAACTAAGAAACAACTCGCTCTGCACAGTGCTCTTACAGCCTACCGGGAACATCTCTTCCAAAGGCCTGTGAAACGCAGTTTCTTTGCAGGACTGATTTGGCTGAAGTAGGACTTCTGCTCAGGCTGAGCTACTTTGCCCTGGAGCTGAAAGGCACAACGTGCAGGCTTCTTTCCAAAGGGCGAGTTGGGCCCCACAGCATCTTGCTTCCAGCTCTTTGGGAAGCTAAGAAACAACTCGCTCTGCACAGTGCTCTTACAGCCTACCGGGAACATCTCTTCCAAAGGCCTGTGAAACGCAGTTTCTTTGACGGCCTGATCAGGCTGAAGTAGGACTTCTGCTCTGGGTGTGCCACATTGCCCTAGAGCTGAAAGGCACAACGTGCAGGCTTCTTTCCAAAGGGCGAGTTGGGCCCCACAGCATCTTGCTTCCAGCTCTTTGCGAACCTAAGAAACAACTCGCTCTGCACAGTGCTCTTACAGCCTACCGGGAACATCTCTTCCAAAGGCCTGTGAAACGCAGTTTCTTTGCAGGCCTGATCTGGCTGAAGTAGGACTTCTGCTCTGGGTGTGCTACATTGCCCTAGAGCTGAAAGGCACAACGTGCAGGCTTCTTTCCAAAGGGCGAGTTGGGCCCCACAGCTTCCTGCTTCCAGCTCTTTGGGAAGCTAAGAAACAACTCGCTCTGCACAGTGCACTTACAGCCTACAGGGAACATCGCTTCCAAAGGCCTGTGAAATGCAGTTTCTTTGCATGCCTGATCTGGCTGAAGTAGGACTTCTGCTCTTGGTGTGCTACATTGCCCTAGAACTGAAAGGCAGAACGTGCAATCTTCTTTCCAAAGGGCGAGTTGGGCCCCACAGCATCTTGCTTCCAGCTCTTTGGGAAGCTAAAAAACAACTCGCTCTGCACAGTGCTCTTACAGCCTACCGGGAACATCTCTTCCAAAGGCCTGTGAAACGCAGTTTCTTTGCAGGCCTGATCTGGCTGAAGTAGGACTTCTGCTCTGGGTGTGCTACATTGCCCTAGAGCTGAAAGGCACAACGTGCAGGCTTCTTTCCAAAGGGCGAGTTGGGCCCCACAGCATCTTGCTTCCAGCTCTTTGGGAAGCTAAGAAACAACTCACTCTGCACAGTGCTCTTACAGCCTACCGGGAACATCTCTTCCAAAGGCCTGTGAAACGCAGTTTCTTTGCAGGCCTGATCTGGCTGAAGTAGGACTTCTGCTCTGGGTGTGCTACATGGCCCTATAGCTGAATGGCACAACGTGCAGGCTTCTTTCCAAAGGGCGAGTTGGGCCCCACAGCATCTTGCTTCCAGCTCTTTGTGAAGCTAAGAAACAACTCGCTCTGCACAGTGCTCTTACAGCCTACCGGGAACATCTCTTCCAAAGGCCTGTGAAACGCAGTTTCTTTGCAGGCCTGATCTGGCTGAAGTAGGACTTCTGCTCTGGGTGTGCTACTTTGCCCCTAGAGCTGAAAGGCACAACGTGCAGGCTTCTTTCCAAAGGGCGAGTTGGGCCCACAGCATCTTGCTTCCAGCTCTTTGGGAAGCTAAGAAACAACTCGCTCTGCACAGTGCTCTTACAGCCTACCGGGAACATCTCTTCCAAAGGCCTGTGAAATGCAGTTTCTTTGCAGGCCTGATCTGGCTGAAGTAGGACTTCTGCTCTGGGTGTGCTACATTGCCCTAGAGCTGAAAGGCACAACGCGCAGGCTTCTTTCCAACGGGCGAGTTGGGCCCCACAGCATCTTGCTTCCAGCTCTTTGGGAAGCTAAGAAACAACTCGCTCTGCACAGTGCTCTTACAGCCTACCGGGAACATCTCTTCCAAAGGCCTGTGAAACGCAGTTTCTTTGCACGCCATATATGGCTGAAGTAGGACTTCTGCTCTGGGTGTGCTACACTGCCCTAGAGCTGAAAGGCACAACGTGCAGGCTTCTTTCCAAAGGGCGAGTTGGGCCCCACAGCATCTTGCTTCCAGCTCTTTGGGAAGCTAAGAAACAACTCGTCTGCACAGTGCTCTTACAGCCTACCGGGAACATCTCTTCCAAAGGCCTGTGAAACGCAGTTTCTTTGCAGGCCTGATCTGGCTGAAGTAGGACTTCTGCTCTGGGTGTTCTACACTGCCCTAGAGCTGAAAGGCACAATGTGAAGGCTTCTTTCCAAGGGGAGTGTGGATCCCCACGGCATCTTGCTTCCAGCTCTTTGGGAAGCTAAGAAACAACTCGCTCTGCACAGTGCTCTTACAGCCTACCGGGAACATCTCTTCCAAAGGCCTGTGAAACGCAGTTTCTTTGCAGGCCTGATCTGGCTGAAGTAGGACTTCTGCGCTGGGTGTGCTACATTGCCCTAGAGCTGAAAGGCCCAACGTGCAGGCTTCTTTCCAAACGGCGAGTTGGGCCCCACAGCATCTTGCTTCCAGCTCTTTGGGAAGCTAAGAAACAACTCGCTCTGCACAGTGCTCTTACAGCCTACCGGGAACATCTCTTCCAAAGGCCTGTGAAACGCAGTTTCTTTGCAGGCCTGATCTGGCTTAAGTAGGACTTCTGCTCTGGGTGTGCTACATTGCCCTAGAGCTGAAAGGCCCAACGTGCAGGCTTCTTTCCAAAGGGCGAGTTGGGATCCACAGCATCTTGCTTCCAGCTCTTTGGGAAGCTAAGAAACAACTCGCTCTGCACAGTGCTCTTACAGCCTACCGGGAACATCTCTTCCAAAGGCCTGTGAAACGCAGTTTCTTTGCAGGCCTGATCTGGCTGAAGTAGGACTTCTGCTCTGGGTGTGCTACATTGCCCTAGAGCTGAAAGGCCCAACGTGCAGGCTTCTTTCCCAAGGGCGAGTTGGGCCCCACAGCATCTTGCTTCCAGCTCTTTGGGAACCTAAGAAACAACTCGCTCTGCACAGTGCTCTTACAGCCTACCGGGAACATCTCTTCCAAAGGCCTGTGAAACGCAGTTTCTTTGCAGGCCTGATCTGGCTGAAGTAGGACTTCTGCTCTGGGTGTGCTACATTGCCCTAGAGCTGAAAGGCACAACGTGCAGGCTTCTTTCCAAAGGGCGAGTTGGGCCCCACAGCATCTTGCTTCCAGCTCTTTGGGAAGCTAAGAAACAACTCGCTCTGCACAGTGCTCTTACAGCCTACCGGGAACATCTCTTCCAAAGGCCTGTGAAACGCAGTTTCTTTGCAGGCCTGATCTGGCTGAAGTAGGACTTCTGCTCTGGGTGTGCTACATTGCCCTAGAGCTGAAAGGCACAACGTGCAGGCTTCTTTCCAAAGGGCGAGTTGGACCCCACAGCATCTTGCTTCCAGCTCTTTGGGAAGCTAAGAAACAACTCGCTCTGCACAGTGCTCTTACAGCCTACCGGGAACATCTCTTCCAAAGGACTGTGAAACACAGTTTCTTTGCAGGCCTGATCTGGCTGAAGTAGGACTTCTGCTCTGGGTGTGCTACATTGCCCTAGAGCTGAAAGGCACAACGTGCAGGCTTCTTTCCAAAGGGCGAGTTGGGCCCCACAGCATCTTGCTTCCAGCTCTTTGGGAAGCTAAGAAACAACTCGCTCTGCACAGTGCTCTTACAGCCTACCGGGAACATCTCTTCCAAAGGCCTGTGAAACGCAGTTTCTTTGCAGGCCTGATCTGGCTGAAGTAGGACTTCTGCTCTGGGTGTTCTACACTGCCCTAGAGCTGAAAGGCACAATGTGAAGGCTTCTTTCCAAGGGGAGTGTGGATCCCCACGGCATCTTGCTTCCAGCTCTTTGGGAAGCTAAGAAACAACTCGCTCTGCACAGTGCTCTTACAGCCTACCGGGAACATCTCTTCCAAAGTACTGTGAAACGCAGTTTCCTTGCAGGCCTGATCTGGCTGAAGTAGGACTTCTGCTCTGGCTGTCCTACTTTGCCCTAGAGCTGAAAGGCACAACGTGCAGGCTTCTTTCCAAAGGGCGAGTTGGGCCCCACAGCATCTTGCTTCCAGCTCTTTGGGAAGCTAAGAAACAACTCGCTCTGCACAGTGCTCTTACAGCCTACCGGGAACATCTCTTCCAAAGGCCTGTGAAACGCAGCTTCTTTGCAGGCCTGATCTGGCTGAAGTAGGACTTCTGCTCTGGGTGTGCTACATTGCCCTAGAGCTGAAAGGCCCAACGTGCAGGCTTCTTTCCAAAGGGCGAGTTGGGATCCACAGCATCTTGCTTCCAGCTCTTTGGGAAGCTAAGAAACAACTCGCTCTGCACAGTGCTCTTACAGCCTACCGGGAACATCGCTTCCAAAGGCCTGTAAAACGCAGTTTCTTTGCAGGCCTGATCTGGCTGAAGTAGGACTTCTGCTCTGGGTGTGCTACATTGCCCTAGAGCTGAAAGACCCAACGTGCAGGCTTCTTTCCAAAGGGCGAGTTGGGCCCCACAGCATCTTGCTTCCAGCTCTTTGGGAAGCTAAGAAACAACTCGCTCTGCACAGTGCTCTTACAGCCTACCGGGAACATCTCTTCCAAAGGCCTGTGAAACGCAGTTTCTTTGCAGGCCTGATCTGGCTGAAGTAGGACTTCTGCTCTGGGTGTGCTACTTTGCCCTAGAGCTGAAAGGCCCAACGTGCAGGCTTCTTTCCAAAGGGCGAGTTGGGCCCCACAGCATCTTGCTTCCAGCTCTTTGGGAAGCTAAGAAACAACTCGCTCTGCACAGTGCTCTTACAGCCTACCGGGAACATCTCTTCCAAAGGCCTGTGAAACGCAGTTTCTTTGCAGGCCTGATCTGGCTGAAGTAGGACTTCTGCTCTGGGTGTGCTACATTGCCCTAGAGCTGAAAGTCACAACGTGCAGGCTTCTTTCCAAAGGGCGAGTTGGGGCCCACAGCATCTTGCTTCCAGCTCTTTGGGAAGCTAAGAAACAACTCGCTCTGCACAGTGCTCTTACAGCCTACCGGGAACATCTCTTCCAAAGGCCTGTGAAACGCAGTTTCTTTGCAGGCCTGATCTGGCTGAAGCAGGACTTCTGCTCTGGGTGTGCTACATTGCCCTAGAGCTGAAAGATCAAACGTGCAGGCTTCTTTCCAAAGGGCGAGTTGGGCGCCACAGCATCTTGCCTCCAGCAGTTTGGGAAGCTAAGAAACAACTCGCTCTGCACAGTGCTCTTACAGCCTACCGGGAACATCTGTTCCAAAGGCCTGTGAAACGCAGTTTCTTTGCAGGCCTGATCTGGCTGAAGGAGGACTTCTGCTCTGGGTGTGCTACCTTGCCCTAGAGTTGAAAGGCACAACGTACAGGCTTCTTTCGAAAGGCCGAGTTGGTCCTCACAGCATCTTGCTTCCAGCTCTTTGGGAAACTAAGAAACAACTCGCTCTGCACAGTGCTCTTACAGCCTACCGGGAACATCTCTTCCAAAGGTCTGTGAAACGCAGTTTCTTTGCAGGACTGATTTGGCTGAAGTAGGACTTCTGCTCAGGCTGAGCTACTTTGCCCTGGAGCTGAAAGGCACAACGTGCAGGCTTCTTTCCAAAGGGCGAGTTGGGCCCCACAGCATCTTGCTTCCAGCTCTTTGGGAAGCTAAGAAACAACTCGCTCTGCACAGTGCTCTTACAGCCTACCGGGAACATCTCTTCCAAAGGCCTGTGAAACGCAGTTTCTTTGACGGCCTGATCAGGCTGAAGTAGGACTTCTGCTCTGGGTGTGCCACATTGCCCTAGAGCTGAAAGGCACAACGTGCAGGCTTCTTTCCAAAGGGCGAGTTGGGCCCCACAGCATCTTGCTTCCAGCTCTTTGCGAACCTAAGAAACAACTCGCTCTGCACAGTGCTCTTACAGCCTACCGGGAACATCTCTTCCAAAGGCCTGTGAAACGCAGTTTCTTTGCAGGCCTGATCTGGCTGAAGTAGGACTTCTGCTCTGGGTGTGCTACATTGCCCTAGAGCTGAAAGGCACAACGTGCAGGCTTCTTTCCAAAGGGCGAGTTGGGCCCCACAGCTTCCTGCTTCCAGCTCTTTGGGAAGCTAAGAAACAACTCGCTCTGCACAGTGCACTTACAGCCTACAGGGAACATCGCTTCCAAAGGCCTGTGAAATGCAGTTTCTTTGCATGCCTGATCTGGCTGAAGTAGGACTTCTGCTCTTGGTGTGCTACATTGCCCTAGAACTGAAAGGCAGAACGTGCAATCTTCTTTCCAAAGGGCGAGTTGGGCCCCACAGCATCTTGCTTCCAGCTCTTTGGGAAGCTAAAAAACAACTCGCTCTGCACAGTGCTCTTACAGCCTACCGGGAACATCTCTTCCAAAGGCCTGTGAAACGCAGTTTCTTTGCAGGCCTTATCTGGCTGAAGTAGGACTTCTGCTCTGGCTGTGCTACTTTGCCCTAGAGCTGAAAGGCACAACGTGCAGGCTTCTTTCCAAAGGGCGAGTTGGGCCCCACAGCATCTTGCTTCCAGCTCTTTGGGAAGCTAAGAAACAACTCGCTCTGCACAGTGCTCTTACAGCCTACCGGGAACATCTCTTCCAAAGGCCTGTGAAACGCAGTTTCTTTGCAGGCCTGATCTGGCTGAAGTAGGACTTCTGCTCTGGGTGTGCTACATTGCCCTAGAGCTGAAAGGCACAACGTGCAGGCTTCTTTCCAAAGGGCGAGTTGGGCCCCACAGCATCTTGCTTCCAGCTCTTTGGGAAGCTAAGAAACAACTCACTCTGCACAGTGCTCTTACAGCCTACCGGGAACATCTCTTCCAAAGGCCTGTGAAACGCAGTTTCTTTGCAGGCCTGATCTGGCTGAAGTAGGACTTCTGCTCTGGGTGTGCTACATGGCCCTATAGCTGAATGGCACAACGTGCAGGCTTCTTTCCAAAGGGCGAGTTGGGCCCCACAGCATCTTGCTTCCAGCTCTTTGTGAAGCTAAGAAACAACTCGCTCTGCACAGTGCTCTTACAGCCTACCGGGAACATCTCTTCCAAAGGCCTGTGAAATGCAGTTTCTTTGCAGGCCTGATCTGGCTGAAGTAGGACTTCTGCTCTGGGTGTGCTACATTGCCCTAGAGCTGAAAGGCACAACGCGCAGGCTTCTTTCCAACGGGCGAGTTGGGCCCCACAGCATCTTGCTTCCAGCTCTTTGGGAAGCTAAGAAACAACTCGCTCTGCACAGTGCTCTTACAGCCTACCGGGAACATCTCTTCCAAAGGCCTGTGAAACGCAGTTTCTTTGCACGCCATATATGGCTGAAGTAGGACTTCTGCTCTGGGTGTGCTACACTGCCCTAGAGCTGAAAGGCACAACGTGCAGGCTTCTTTCCAAAGGGCGAGTTGGGCCCCACAGCATCTTGCTTCCAGCTCTTTGGGAAGCTAAGAAACAACTCGTCTGCACAGTGCTCTTACAGCCTACCCGGAACATCTCTTCCAAAGGCCTGTGAAACGCAGTTTCTTTGCAGGCCTGATCTGGCTGAAGTAGGACTTCTGCTCTGGGTGTTCTACACTGCCCTAGAGCTGAAAGGCACAATGTGAAGGCTTCTTTCCAAGGGGAGTGTGGATCCCCACGGCATCTTGCTTCCAGCTCTTTGGGAAGCTAAGAAACAACTCGCTCTGCACAGTGCTCTTACAGCCTACCGGGAACATCTCTTCCAAAGTACTGTGAAACGCAGTTTCCTTGCAGGCCTGATCTGGCTGAAGTAGGACTTCTGCTCTGGCTGTCCTACTTTGCCCTAGAGCTGAAAGGCACAACGTGCAGGCTTCTTTACAAAGGGCGAGTTGGGCCCCACAGCATCTTGCTTCCAGCTCTTTGGGAAGCTAAGAAACAACTCGCTCTGCACAGTGCTCTTACAGCCTACCGGGAACATCTCTTCCAAAGGCCTGTGAAACGCAGTTTCTTTGCAGGCCTGATCTGGCTGAAGTAGGACTTCTGCGCTGGGTGTGCTACATTGCCCTAGAGCTGAAAGGCCCAACGTGCAGGCTTCTTTCCAAACGGCGAGTTGGGCCCCACAGCATCTTGCTTCCAGCTCTTTGGGAAGCTAAGAAACAACTCGCTCTGCACAGTGCTCTTACAGCCTACCGGGAACATCTCTTCCAAAGGCCTGTGAAACGCAGCTTCTTTGCAGGCCTGATCTGGCTTAAGTAGGACTTCTGCTCTGTGTGTGCTACATTGCCCTAGAGCTGAAAGGCCCAACGTGCAGGCTTCTTTCCAAAGGGCGAGTTGGGATCCACAGCATCTTGCTTCCAGCTCTTTGGGAAGCTAAGAAACAACTCGCTCTGCACAGTGCTCTTACAGCCTACCGGGAACATCTCTTCCAAAGGCCTGTAAAACGCAGTTTCTTTGCAGGCCTGATCTGGCTGAAGTAGGACTTCTGCTCTGGGTGTGCTACATTGCCCTAGAGCTGAAAGGCCCAACGTGCAGGCTTCTTTCCCAAGGGCGAGTTGGGCCCCACAGCATCTTGCTTCCAGCTCTTTGGGAAGCTAAGAAACAACTCGCTCTGCACAGTGCTCTTACAGCCTACCGGGAACATCTCTTCCAAAGGCCTGTGAAACGCAGTTTCTTTGCAGGCCTGATCTGGCTGAAGTAGGACTTCTGCTCTGGGTGTGCTACATTGCCCTAGAGCTGAAAGACACAACGTGCAGGCTTCTTTCCAAAGGGCGAGTTGGGCCCCACAGCATCTTGCTTCCAGCTGTTTGGGAAGCTAAGAAACAACTCGCTCTGCACAGTGCTCTTACAGCCTACCGGGAACATCTCTTCCAAAGGCCTGTGAAACGCAGTTTCTTTGCAGGCCTGATCTGGCTGAAGGAGGACTTCTGCTCTGGGTGTGCTACCTTGCCCTAGAGTTGAAAGGCACAACGTACAGGCTTCTTTCGAAAGGCCGAGTTGGTCCTCACAGCATCTTGCTTCCAGCTCTTTGGGAAACTAAGAAACAACTCGCTCTGCACAGTGCTCTTACAGCCTACCGGGAACATCTCTTCCAAAGGCCTGTGAAACGCAGTTTCTTTGCAGGACTGATTTGGCTGAAGTAGGACTTCTGCTCAGGCTGAGCTACTTTGCCCTGGAGCTGAAAGGCACAACGTGCAGGCTTCTTTCCAAAGGGCGAGTTGGGCCCCACAGCATCTTGCTTCCAGCTCTTTGGGAAGCTAAGAAACAACTCGCTCTGCACAGTGCTCTTACAGCCTACCGGGAACATCTCTTCCAAAGGCCTGTGAAACGCAGTTTCTTTGACGGCCTGATCAGGCTGAAGTAGGACTTCTGCTCTGGGTGTGCCACATTGCCCTAGAGCTGAAAGGCACAACGTGCAGGCTTCTTTCCAAAGGGCGAGTTGGGCCCCACAGCATCTTGCTTCCAGCTCTTTGCGAACCTAAGAAACAACTCGCTCTGCACAGTGCTCTTACAGCCTACCGGGAACATCTCTTCCAAAGGCCTGTGAAACGCAGTTTCTTTGCAGGCCTGATCTGGCTGAAGTAGGACTTCTGCTCTGGGTGTGCTACATTGCCCTAGAGCTGAAAGGCACAACGTGCAGGCTTCTTTCCAAAGGGCGAGTTGGGCCCCACAGCTTCCTGCTTCCAGCTCTTTGGGAAGCTAAGAAACAACTCGCTCTGCACAGTGCACTTACAGCCTACAGGGAACATCGCTTCCAAAGGCCTGTGAAATGCAGTTTCTTTGCATGCCTGATCTGGCTGAAGTAGGACTTCTGCTCTTGGTGTGCTACATTGCCCTAGAACTGAAAGGCAGAACGTGCAATCTTCTTTCCAAAGGGCGAGTTGGGCCCCACAGCATCTTGCTTCCAGCTCTTTGGGAAGCTAAAAAACAACTCGCTCTGCACAGTGCTCTTACAGCCTACCGGGAACATCTCTTCCAAAGGCCTGTGAAACGCAGTTTCTTTGCAGGCCTGATCTGGCTGAAGTAGGACTTCTGCTCTGGGTGTGCTACATTGCCCTAGAGCTGAAAGGCACAACGTGCAGGCTTCTTTCCAAAGGGCGAGTTGGGCCCCACAGCATCTTGCTTCCAGCTCTTTGGGAAGCTAAGAAACAACTCACTCTGCACAGTGCTCTTACAGCCTACCGGGAACATCTCTTCCAAAGGCCTGTGAAACGCAGTTTCTTTGCAGGCCTGATCTGGCTGAAGTAGGACTTCTGCTCTGGGTGTGCTACATGGCCCTATAGCTGAATGGCACAACGTGCAGGCTTCTTTCCAAAGGGCGAGTTGGGCCCCACAGCATCTTGCTTCCAGCTCTTTGTGAAGCTAAGAAACAACTCGCTCTGCACAGTGCTCTTACAGCCTACCGGGAACATCTCTTCCAAAGGCCTGTGAAATGCAGTTTCTTTGCAGGCCTGATCTGGCTGAAGTAGGACTTCTGCTCTGGGTGTGCTACATTGCCCTAGAGCTGAAAGGCACAATGCGCAGGCTTCTTTCCAACGGGCGAGTTGGGCCCCACAGCATCTTGCTTCCAGCTCTTTGGGAAGCTAAGAAACAACTCGCTCTGCACAGTGCTCTTACAGCCTACCGGGAACATCTCTTCCAAAGGCCTGTGAAACGCAGTTTCTTTGCACGCCATATATGGCTGAAGTAGGACTTCTGCTCTGGGTGTGCTACACTGCCCTAGAGCTGAAAGGCACAACGTGCAGGCTTCTTTCCAAAGGGCGAGTTGGGCCCCACAGCATCTTGCTTCCAGCTCTTTGGGAAGCTAAGAAACAACTCGTCTGCACAGTGCTCTTACAGCCTACCCGGAACATCTCTTCCAAAGGCCTGTGAAACGCAGTTTCTTTGCAGGCCTGATCTGGCTGAAGTAGGACTTCTGCTCTGGGTGTTCTACACTGCCCTAGAGCTGAAAGGCACAATGTGAAGGCTTCTTTCCAAGGGGAGTGTGGATCCCCACGGCATCTTGCTTCCAGCTCTTTGGGAAGCTAAGAAACAACTCGCTCTGCACAGTGCTCTTACAGCCTACCGGGAACATCTCTTCCAAAGTACTGTGAAACGCAGTTTCCTTGCAGGCCTGATCTGGCTGAAGTAGGACTTCTGCTCTGGCTGTCCTACTTTGCCCTAGAGCTGAAAGGCACAACGTGCAGGCTTCTTTACAAAGGGCGAGTTGGGCCCCACAGCATCTTGCTTCCAGCTCTTTGGGAAGCTAAGAAACAACTCGCTCTGCACAGTGCTCTTACAGCCTACCGGGAACATCTCTTCCAAAGGCCTGTGAAACGCAGTTTCTTTGCAGGCCTGATCTGGCTGAAGTAGGACTTCTGCTCTGGGTGTGCTACATTGCCCTAGAGCTGAAAGGCCCAACGTGCAGGCTTCTTTCCAAAGGGCGAGTTGGGCCCCACAGCATCTTGCTTCCAGCTCTTTGGGAAGCTAAGAAACAACTCGCTCTGCACAGTGCTCTTACAGCCTACCGGGAACATCTCTTCCAAAGGCCTGTGAAACGCAGTTTCTTTGCAGGCCTGATCTGGCTGAAGTAGGACTTCTGCTCTGGGTGTGCTACATTGCCCTAGAGCTGAAAGGCCCAACGTGCAGGCTTCTTTCCAAAGGGCGAGTTGGGCCCCACAGCATCTTGCTTCCAGCTCTTTGGGAAGCTAAGAAACAACTCGCTCTGCACAGTGCTCTTACAGCCTACCGGGAACATCTCTTCCAAAGGCCTGTGAAACGCAGTTTCTTTGCAGGCCTGATCTGGCTGAAGTAGGACTTCTGCTCTGGGTGTGCTACATTGCCCTAGAGCTGAAAGGCACAACGTGCAGGCTTCTTTCCAAAGGGCGAGTTGGGCCCCACAGCATCTTGCTTCCAGCTCTTTGGGAAACTAAGAAACAACTCGCTCTGCACAGTGCTCTTACAGCCTACCGGGAACATCTCTTCCAAAGGCCTGTGAAACGCAGTTTCTTTGCAGGCCTGATCTGGCTGAAGTAGGACTTCTGCTCTGGGTGTGCTACATTGCCCTAGAGCTGAAAGGCACAACGTGCAGGCTTCTTTCCAAAGGGCGAGTTGGGCCCCACAGCATCTTGCTTCCAGCTCTTTGGGAAGCTAAGAAACAACTCGCTCTGCACAGTGCTCTTACAGCCTACCGGGAACATCTCTTCCAAAGGCCTGTGAAACGCAGTTTCTTTGCAGGCCTGATCTGGCTGAAGTAGGACTTCTGCTCTGGGTGTGCTACATTGCCCTAGAGCTGAAAGGCACAACGTGCAGGCTTCTTTCCAAAGGGCGAGTTGGGCCCCACAGCATCTTGCTTCCAGCTCTTTGGGAAGCTAAGAAACAACTCGCTCTGCACAGTGCTCTTACAGCCTACCGGGAACATCTCTTCCAAAGGCCTGTGAAACGCAGTTTCTTTGCAGGCCTGATCTGGCTGAAGTAGGACTTCTGCTCTGGGTGTGCTACATTGCCCTAGAGCTGAAAGGCACAACGTGCAGGCTTCTTTCCAAAGGGCGAGTTGGGCCCCACAGCATCTTGCTTCCAGCTCTTTGGGAAGCTAAGAAACAACTCGCTCTGCACAGTGCTCTTACAGCCTACCGGGAACATCTCTTCCAAAGGCCTGTGAAACGCAGTTTCTTTGCAGGCCTGATCTGGCTGAAGTAGGACTTCTGCTCTGGGTGTGCTACATTGCCCTAGAGCTGAAAGGCACAACGTGCAGGCTTCTTTCCAAAGGGCGAGTTGGGCCCCACAGCATCTTGCTTCCAGCTCTTTGGGAAGCTAAGAAACAACTCGCTCTGCACAGTGCTCTTACAGCCTACCGGGAACATCTCTTCCAAAGGCCTGTGAAACGCAGTTTCTTTGCAGGCCTGATCTGGCTGAAGTAGGACTTCTGCTCTGGGTGTGCTACATTGCCCTAGAGCTGAAAGGCACAACGTGCAGGCTTCTTTCCAAAGGGCGAGTTGGGCCCCACAGCATCTTGCTTCCAGCTCTTTGGGAAGCTAAGAAACAACTCGCTCTGCACAGTGCTCTTACAGCCTACCGGGAACATCTCTTCCAAAGGCCTGTGAAACGCAGTTTCTTTGCAGGCCTGATCTGGCTGAAGTAGGACTTCTGCTCTGGGTGTGCTACATTGCCCTAGAGCTGAAAGGCACAACGTGCAGGCTTCTTTCCAAAGGGCGAGTTGGGCCCCACAGCATCTTGCTTCCAGCTCTTTGGGAAGCTAAGAAACAACTCGCTCTGCACAGTGCTCTTACAGCCTACCGGGAACATCTCTTCCAAAGGCCTGTGAAACGCAGTTTCTTTGCAGGCCTGATCTGGCTGAAGTAGGACTTCTGCTCTGGGTGTGCTACATTGCCCTAGAGCTGAAAGGCACAACGTGCAGGCTTCTTTCCAAAGGGCGAGTTGGGCCCCACAGCATCTTGCTTCCAGCTCTTTGGGAAGCTAAGAAACAACTCGCTCTGCACAGTGCTCTTACAGCCTACCGGGAACATCTCTTCCAAAGGCCTGTGAAACGCAGTTTCTTTGCAGGCCTGATCTGGCTGAAGTAGGACTTCTGCTCTGGGTGTGCTACTTTGCCCTAGAGCTGAAAGGCACAACGTGCAGGCTTCTTTCCAAAGGGCGAGTTGGGCCCCACAGCATCTTGCTTCCAGCTCTTTGGGAAGCTAAGAAACAACTCGCTCTGCACAGTGCTCTTACAGCCTACCGGGAACATCTCTTCCAAAGGCCTGTGAAACGCAGTTTCTTTGCAGGCCTGATCTGGCTGAAGTAGGACTTCTGCTCTGGGTGTGCTACATTGCCCTAGAGCTGAAAGGCACAACGTGCAGGCTTCTTTCCAAAGGGCGAGTTGGGCCCCACAGCATCTTGCTTCCAGCTCTTTGGGAAGCTAAGAAACAACTCGCTCTGCACAGTGCTCTTACAGCCTACCGGGAACATCTCTTCCAAAGGCCTGTGAAACGCAGTTTCTTTGCAGGCCTGATCTGGCTGAAGTAGGACTTCTGCTCTGGGTGTTCTACACTGCCCTAGAGCTGAAAGGCACAACGTGCAGGCTTCTTTCCAAGGGGAGTGTGGATCCCCACAGCATCTTGCTTCCAGCTCTTTGGGAAGCTAAGAAACAACTCGCTCTGCACAGTGCTCTTACAGCCTACCGGGAACATCTCTTCCAAAGGCCTGTGAAACGCAGTTTCTTTGCAGGCCTGATCTGGCTGAAGTAGGACTTCTGCTCTGGGTGTGCTACCTTGCCCTAGAGCTGAAAGGCACAACGTACAGGCTTCTTTCCAAAGGGCGAGTTGGTCCTCACAGCATCTTGCTTCCAGCTCTTTGGGAAGCTAAGAAACAACTCGCTCTGCACAGTGCTCTTACAGCCTACCGGGAACATCTCTTCCAAAGGCCTGTGAAACGCAGTTTCTTTGCAGGACTGATTTGGCTGAAGTAGGACTTCTGCTCAGGCTGTGCTACTTTGCCCTAGAGCTGAAAGGCACAACGTGCAGGCTTCTTTCCAAAGGGCGAGTTGGGCCCCACAGCATCTTGCTTCCAGCTCTTTGGGAAGCTAAGAAACAACTCGCTCTGCACAGTGCTCTTACAGCCTACCGGGAACATCTCTTCCAAAGGCCTGTGAAACGCAGTTTCTTTGCAGGCCTGATCTGGCTGAAGTAGGACTTCTGCGCTGGGTGTGCTACATTGCCCTAGAGCTGAAAGGCCCAACGTGCAGGCTTCTTTCCAAAGGGCGAGTTGGGCCCCACAGCATCTTGCTTCCAGCTCTTTGGGAAGCTAAGAAACAACTCGCTCTGCACAGTGCTCTTACAGCCTACCGGGAACATCTCTTCCAAAGGCCTGTGAAACGCAGCTTCTTTGCAGGCCTGATCTGGCTTAAGTAGGACTTCTGCTCTGTGTGTGCTACTTTGCCCTAGAGCTGAAAGGCACAACGTGCAGGCTTCTTTCCAAAGGGCGAGTTGGGCCCCACAGCATCTTGCTTCCAGCTCTTTGCGAACCTAAGAAACAACACGCTCTGCACAGTGCTCTTACAGCCTACCGGGAACATGTCTTCCAAAGGCCTGTGAAACGCAGTTTCTTTGCAGGCCTGATCTGGCTGAAGTAGGACTTCTGCTCTGGGTGTGCTACATTGTCCTAGAGCTGAAAGGCACAACGTGCAGGCTTCTTTCCAAAGGGCGAGTTGGGCCCCACAGCATCTTGCTTCCAGCTCTTTGGGAAGCTAAGAAACAACTCGCTCTGCACAGTGCTCTTACAGCCTACCGGGAACATCTCTTCCAAAGGCCTGTGAAACACAGTTTCTTTGCAGGCCTGATCTGGCTGAAGTAGGACTTCTGCTCTGGGTGTTCTACACTGCCCTAGAGCTGAAAGGCACAACGTGCAGGCTTTTTTCCAAGGGGCGAATTGATTCCCACAGCATCTTGCTTCCAGCTCTTTGGGAAGCTAAGAAACAACTCGCTCTGCACAGTGCTCTTACAGCCTACCGGGAACATCTCTTCCAAAAGCCTGTGAAACGCAGTTTCTTTGCAGGCCTGATCTGGCTGAAGTAGGACTTCTGCTCTGTGTGTGCTACATTGCCCTAGAGCTGAAAGATCAAACGTGCAGGCTTCTTTCCAAAGGGCGAGTTGGGCCCCACAGCATCTTGGCTCCAGCAGTTTGGGAAGCTAAGAAACAACTCGCTCTGCACAGTGCTCTTACAGCCTACCGGGAACATCTGTTCCAAAGGCCTGTGAAACGCAGTTTCTTTGCAGGCCTGATCTGGCTGAAGTAGGACTTCTGCTCTGGGTGGGCTACCTTGCCCTAGAGTTGAAAGGCACAACGTACAGGCTTCTTTCGAAAGGCCGAGTTGGTCCTCACAGCATCTTGCTTCCAGCTCTTTGGGAAGCTAAGAAACAACTCGCTCTGCACAGTGCTCTTACAGCCTACCGGGAACATCTCTTCCAAAGGCCTGTGAAACGCAGTTTCTTTGCAGGACTGATCTGGCTGAAGTAGGACTTCTGCTCAGGCTGAGCTACTTTGCCCTGGAGCTGAAAGGCACAACGTGCAGGCTTCTTTCCAAAGGGCGAGTTGGGCCCCACAGCATCTTGCTTCCAGCTCTTTGGGAAGCTAAGAAACAACTCGCTCTGCACAGTGCTCTTACAGCCTACCGAGAACATCGCTTCCAAAGGCCTGTGAAAAGCAGTTTCTTTGCAGGCCTGATCTGGCTGAAGTAGGACTGCTGCTCTGGCTGTGCTACGTTGCCCTAGAGCTGAAAGGCACAACGTGCAGACTTCTTTCCAAAGGGCGAGTTGGGCCCCACAGCATCTTGCTTCCAGCTCTTTGCGAACCTAACAAACAACTCGCTCTGCACAGTGCTCTTACAGCCTACCGGGAACATCTCTTCTAAAGGCCAGTGAAACGCAGTTTCTTTGCAGGCCTGATCTGGCTGAAGTAGGACTTCTGCTCTGGGTGTGCTACATTGCCCTAGAACTGAAAGGCAGAACGTGCAATCTTCTTTCCAAAGGGCGAGTTGGGCCCCACAGCATCTTGCTTCCAGCTCTTTGGGAAGCTAAAAAACAACTCGCTCTGCACAGTGGTCTTACAGCCTACCGGGAACATCTCTTCCAAAGGCCTCTGAAACGCAGTTTCTTTGCAGGCCTTATCTGGCTGAAGTAGGACTTCTGCTCTGGCTGTGCTACTTTGCCCTAGAGCTGAAAGGCACAACGTGCAGGCTTCTTTACAAAGGGCGAGTTGGGCCCCACAGCATCTTGCTTCCAGCTCTTTGGGAAGCTAAGAAACAACTCGCTCTGCACAGTGCTCTTACAGCCTACCGGGAACATGTCTTCCAAAGGCCTGTGAAATGCAGTTTCTTTGCAGGCCTGATCTGGCTGAAGTAGGACTTCTGCTCTGGGTGTGCTACATTGCCCTAGAGCTGAAAGGCACAACGCGCAGGCTTCTTTCCAACGGGCGAGTTGGGCCCCACAGCATCTTGCTTCCAGCTCTTTGGGAAGCTAAGAAACAACTCGTCTGCACAGTGCTCTTACAGCCTACCCGGATCATCTCTTCCAAAGGCCTGTGAAACGCAGTTTCTTTGCAGGCCTGATCTGGCTGAAGTAGGACTTCTGCTCTGGGTGTTCTACACTGCCCTGGAGCTGAAAGGCACAACGTGCAGGCTTCTTTCCAAGGGGAGTGTGGATCCCCACGGCATCTTGCTTCCAGCTCTTTGGGAAGCTAAGAAACAACTCGCTCTGCACAGTGCTCTTACAGCCTAGCGGGAACATCTCTTCCAAAGGCCTGTGAAACGCAGTTTCTTTGCAGGCCTGATCTGGCTGAAGGAGGACTTCTGCTCTGTGTGTGCTACCTTGCCCTAGAGTTGAAAGGCACAACGTACAGGCTTCTTTCGAAAGGCCGAGTTGGTCCTCACAGCATCTTGCTTCCAGCTCTTTGGGAAACTAAGAAACAACTCGCTCTGCACAGTGCTCTTACAGCCTACCGGGAACATCTCTTCCAAAGGCCTGTGAAACGCAGTTTCTTTGCAGGACTGATTTGGCTGAAGTAGGACTTCTGCTCAGGCTGAGCTACTTTGCCCTGGAGCTGAAAGGCACAACGTGCAGGCTTCTTTCCAAAGGGCGAGTTGGGCCCCACAGCATCTTGCTTCCAGCTCTTTGGGAAGCTAAGAAACAACTCGCTCTGCACAGTGCTCTTACAGCCTACCGGGAACATCTCTTCCAAAGGCCTGTGAAACGCAGTTTCTTTGCAGGCCTGATCTGGCTGAAGTAGGACTTCTGCGCTGGGTGTGCTACATTGCCCTAGAGCTGAAAGGCCCAACGTGCAGGCTTCTTTCCAAACGGCGAGTTGGGCCCCACAGCATCTTGCTTCCAGCTCTTTGGGAAGCTAAGAAACAACTCGCTCTGCACAGTGCTCTTACAGCCTACCGGGAACATCTCTTCCAAAGGCCTGTGAAACGCAGCTTCTTTGCAGGCCTGATCTGGCTTAAGTAGGACTTCTGCTCTGTGTGTGCTATTTTGCCCTAGAGCTGAAAGGCACAACGTGCAGGCTTCTTTCCAAAGGGCGAGTTGGGCCCCACAGCATCTTGCTTCCAGCTCTTTGCGAACCTAAGAAACAACACGCTCTGCACAGTGCTCTTACAGCCTACTGGGAACATGTCTTCCAAAGGCCTGTGAAACGCAGTTTCTTTGCAGGCCTGATCTGGCTGAAGTAGGACTTCTGCTCTGGGTGTGCTACATTGTCCTAGAGCTGAAAGGCACAAAGTGCAGGCTTCTTTCCAAAGGGCGAGTTGGGCCCCACAGCATCTTGCTTCCAGCTCTTTGGGAAGCTAAGAAACAACTCGCTCTGCACAGTGCTCTTACAGCCTACCGGGAACATCTCTTCCAAAGGCCTGTGAAACACAGTTTCTTTGCAGGCCTGATCTGGCTGAAGTAGGACTTCTGCTCTGGGTGTTCTACACTGCCCTAGAGCTGAAAGGCACAACGTGCAGGCTTTTTTCCAAGGGGCGAATTGATTCCCACGGCATCTTGCTTCCAGCTCTTTGGGAAGCTAAGAAACAACTCGCTCTGCACAGTGCTCTTACAGCCTACCGGGAACATCTCTTCCAAAAGCCTGTGAAACGCAGTTTCTTTGCAGGCCTGATCTGGCTGAAGTAGGACTTCTGCTCTGTGTGTGCTACATTGCCCTAGAGCTGAAAGATCAAACGTGCAGGCTTCTTTCCAAAGGGCGAGTTGGGCCCCACAGCATCTTGGCTCCAGCAGTTTGGGAAGCTAAGAAACAACTCGCTCTGCACAGTGCTCTTACAGCCTACCGGGAACATCTGTTCCAAAGGCCTGTGAAACGCAGTTTCTTTGCAGGCCTGATCTGGCTGAAGTAGGACTTCTGCTCTGGGTGGGCTACCTTGCCCTAGAGTTGAAAGGCACAACGTACAGGCTTCTTTCGAAAGGCCGAGTTGGTCCTCACAGCATCTTGCTTCCAGCTCTTTGGGAAGCTAAGAAACAACTCGCTCTGCACAGTGCTCTTACAGCCTACCGGGAACATCTCTTCCAAAGGCCTGTGAAACGCAGTTTCTTTGCAGGACTGATCTGGCTGAAGTAGGACTTCTGCTCAGGCTGTGCTACTTTGCCCTGGAGCTGAAAGGCACAACGTGCAGGCTTCTTTCCAAAGGGCGAGTTGGGCCCCACAGCATCTTGCTTCCAGCTCTTTGGGAAGCTAAGAAACAACTCGCTCTGCACAGTGCTCTTACAGCCTACCGGGAACATCTCTTCCAAAGGCCTGTGAAATGCAGTTTCTTTGCAGGCCTGATCTGGCTGAAGTAGGACTTCTGCTCTGGGTGTGCTACATTGCCCTAGAGCTGAAAGGCACAACGCGCAGGCTTCTTTCCAACGGGCGAGTTGGGCCCCACAGCATCTTGCTTCCAGCTCTTTGGGAAGCTAAGAAACAACTCGTCTGCACAGTGCTCTTACAGCCTACCCGGAACATCTCTTCCAAAGGCCTGTGAAACGCAGTTTCTTTGCAGGCCTGATCTGGCTGAAGTAGGACTTCTGCTCTGGGTGTTCTACACTGCCCTAGAGCTGAAAGGCACAACGTGCAGGCTTCTTTCCAAGGGGAGTGTGGATCCCCACGGCATCTTGCTTCCAGCTCTTTGGGAAGCTAAGAAACAACTCGCTCTGCACAGTGCTCTTACAGCCTACCGGGAACATCTCTTCCAAAGGCCTGTGAAACGCAGTTTCTTTGCAGGCCTGATCTGGCTGAAGGAGGACTTCTGCTCTGTGTGTGCTACCTTGCCCTAGAGTTGAAAGGCACAACGTACAGGCTTCTTTCGAAAGGCCGAGTTGGTCCTCACAGCATCTTGCTTCCAGCTCTTTGGGAAACTAAGAAACAACTCGCTCTGCACAGTGCTCTTACAGCCTACCGGGAACATCTCTTCCAAAGGCCTGTGAAACGCAGTTTCTTTGCAGGACTGATTTGGCTGAAGTAGGACTTCTGCTCAGGCTGAGCTACTTTGCCCTGGAGCTGAAAGGCACAACGTGCAGGCTTCTTTCCAAAGGGCGAGTTGGGCCCCACAGCATCTTGCTTCCAGCTCTTTGGGAAGCTAAGAAACAACTCGCTCTGCACAGTGCTCTTACAGCCTACCGGGAACATCTCTTCCAAAGGCCTGTGAAACGCAGTTTCTTTGCAGGCCTGATCTGGCTGAAGTAGGACTTCTGCGCTGGGTGTGCTACATTGCCCTAGAGCTGAAAGGCCCAACGTGCAGGCTTCTTTCCAAACGGCGAGTTGGGCCCCACAGCATCTTGCTTCCAGCTCTTTGGGAAGCTAAGAAACAACTCGCTCTGCACAGTGCTCTTACAGCCTACCGGGAACATCTCTTCCAAAGGCCTGTGAAACGCAGCTTCTTTGCAGGCCTGATCTGGCTTAAGTAGGACTTCTGCTCTGTGTGTGCTATTTTGCCCTAGAGCTGAAAGGCACAACGTGCAGGCTTCTTTCCAAAGGGCGAGTTGGGCCCCACAGCATCTTGCTTCCAGCTCTTTGCGAACCTAAGAAACAACTCGCTCTGCACAGTGCTCTTACAGCCTACCGGGAACATGTCTTCCAAAGGCCTGTGAAACGCAGTTTCTTTGCAGGCCTGATCTGGCTGAAGTAGGACTTCTGCTCTGGGTGTGCTACATTGTCCTAGAGCTGAAAGGCACAAAGTGCAGGCTTCTTTCCAAAGGGCGAGTTGGGCCCCACAGCATCTTGCTTCCAGCTCTTTGGGAAGCTAAGAAACAACTCGCTCTGCACAGTGCTCTTACAGCCTACCGGGAACATCTCTTCCAAAGGCCTGTGAAACACAGTTTCTTTGCAGGCCTGATCTGGCTGAAGTAGGACTTCTGCTCTGGGTGTTCTACACTGCCCTAGAGCTGAAAGGCACAACGTGCAGGCTTTTTTCCAAGGGGCGAATTGATTCCCACGGCATCTTGCTTCCAGCTCTTTGGGAAGCTAAGAAACAACTCGCTCTGCACAGTGCTCTTACAGCCTACCGGGAACATCTCTTCCAAAGGCCTGTGAAACGCAGTTTCTTTGCAGGCCTGATCTGGCTGAAGTAGGACTTCTGCTCTGTGTGTGCTACATTGCCCTAGAGCTGAAAGATCAAACGTGCAGGCTTCTTTCCAAAGGGCGAGTTGGGCCCCACAGCATCTTGGCTCCAGCAGTTTGGGAAGCTAAGAAACAACTCGCTCTGCACAGTGCTCTTACAGCCTACCGGGAACATCTGTTCCAAAGGCCTGTGAAACGCAGTTTCTTTGCAGGCCTGATCTGGCTGAAGTAGGACTTCTGCTCTGGGTGTGCTACCTTGCCCTAGAGTTGAAAGGCACAACGTACAGGCTTCTTTCGAAAGGCCGAGTTGGTCCTCACAGCATCTTGCTTCCAGCTCTTTGGGAAGCTAAGAAACAACTCGCTCTGCACAGTGCTCTTACAGCCTACCGGGAACATCTCTTCCAAAGGCCTGTGAAACGCAGTTTCTTTGCAGGACTGATCTGGCTGAAGTAGGACTTCTGCTCAGGCTGAGCTACTTTGCCCTGGAGCTGAAAGGCACAACGTGCAGGCTTCTTTCCAAAGGGCGAGTTGGGCCCCACAGCATCTTGCTTCCAGCTCTTTGGGAAGCTAAGAAACAACTCGCTCTGCACAGTGCTCTTACAGCCTACCGGGAACATCGCTTCCAAAGGCCTGTGAAAAGCAGTTTCTTTGCAGGCCTGATCTGGCTGAAGTAGGACTGCTGCTCTGGCTGTGCTACGTTGCCCTAGAGCTGAAAGGCACAACGTGCAGACTTCTTTCCAAAGGGCGAGTTGGGCCCCACAGCATCTTGCTTCCAGCTCTTTGCGAACCTAACAAACAACTCGCTCTGCACAGTGCTCTTACAGCCTACCGGGAACATGTCTTCCAAAGGCCTGTGAAACGGAGTTTCTTTGCAGGCCTGATCTGGCTGAAGTAGGACTTCTGCTCTGGGTGTGCTACATTGCCCTAGAGCTGAAAGGCACAACGTGCAGGCTTCTTTCCAAAGGGCGAGTTGGGCTCCACAGCATCTTGCTTCCAGCTCTTTGGGAAGCTAAGAAACAACTCGCTCTGCACAGTGCTCTTACAGCCTACCGCGAACATCTCTTCCAAAGGCCTGTGAAACGCAGTTTCTTTGCAGGCCTGATCTGGCTGAAGTAGGACTTCTGCTCTGGGTGTGCTACATTGCCCTAGAACTGAAAGGCACAACGTGCAATCTTCTTTCCAAAGGGCGAGTTGGACCCCACAGCATCTTGCTTCCAGCTCTTTGGGAAGCTAAGAAACAACTCGCTCTGCACTGTGCTCTTGCAGCCTACCGGGAACATCTCTTCCAAAGTACTGTGAAACACAGTTTCTTTGCAGGCCTGATCTGGCTGAAGTAGGACTTCACCTCTTTCTGTTCTACTTTGCCCTAGAGCTGAAAGGCTCAACGTGCAGGCTTCTTTCCAAAGGGCGAGTTGGGCCCCACAGCATCTTGCTTCCAGCTCTTTGGGAAGCTAAGAAACAACTCGCTCTGCACAGTGCTCTTACAGCCTAGTGGGAACATCTCTTCCAAAGGCCTGTGAAACGCTGTTTCTTTGACGGCCTGATCAGGCTGAAGTAGGACTTCTGCTCTGGGTGTGCCACAATGCCCTAGAGCTGAAAGGCCCAACGTGCAGGCTTCTTTCCAAAGGGCGAGTTGGGCCCCACAGCATCTTGCTTCCAGCTCTTTGGGAAGCTAATAAACAGCTCGCTCTGCACAGTGCTCTTACAGCCTACCGGGATCATCTCTTCCAAAGGCCTGTGAAACGCAGTTTCTTTGCAGGCCTGATCTGGCTGAAGTAGGACTTCTGCTCTGGGTGTGCTACATTGCCCTAGATCTGAAAGGCACAACGTGCAGGCTTCTTTCCAAAGGGCGAGTTGGGCCCCACAGCTTCTTGCTTCCAGCTCTTTGGGAAGCTAAGAAACAACTCGCTCTGCACAGTGCACTTACAGCCTACAGGGAACATCGCTTCCAAAGGCCTGTGAAATGCAGTTTCCTTGCAGGCCTGATCTGGCTGAAGTAGGACTTCTGCTCTTGGTGTGCTACATTGCCCTAGAACTGAAAGGCAGAACGCGCAATCTTCTTTCCAAAGGGCGAGGTGGGCCCTACAGCATCGTGCTTCCAGCTCTTTGGGAAGCTAAAAAACAACTCGCTCTGCACAGTGCTCTTACAGCCTACCCGGAACATCTCTTCCAAAGGCCTGTGAAACGCAGTTTCTTTGCAGGCCTGATCTGGCTGAAGTAGGACTTCTGCTCTGGCTGTGCTACTTTGTCCTAGAGCTGAAAGGCACAACCTGCAGGCTTCTTTCCAAAGGGCGAGTTGGGCCCCACAGCATCTTGCTTCCAGCTCTTTGGGAAGCTAAGAAACAACTCGCTCTGCACAGTGCTCTTACAGCCTACCGGGAACATCTCTTCCAAAGGCCTGTGAAACGCAGTTTCTTTTCAGGCCTGATCTGGCTGAAGTAGGACTTCTGCTCTGGGTGTGCTACTTTGCCCTAGAGCTGAAAGGCACAACGTGCAGGCTTCTTTCGAAAGGGCGAGTTGGGCCCCACAGCATCTTGCTTCCAGTTCTTTGGGAAGCTAAGAAACAACTCGCTCTGCACAGTGCTCTTACAGCCTACCGGGAACATCTGTTCCAAAGGCCTGTGAAACGCAGTTTCTTTGCAGGGCTGATCTGGCTGAAGTAGGACTTCTGCTCTGGGTGTGCTACATTGCCCTAGAGCTGAAAGGCCCAACGTGCAGGCTTCTTTCCAAACGGCGAGTTGGGACCCACAGAATCTTGCTTCCAGCTCTTTGGGAAGCTAAGAAACAACTCGCTCTGCAGAGTGCTCTTACAACCTACCGGGATGATCTCTTCCAAAGGCCTGTGAAACGCAGTTTCTTTGCAGGCCTGATCTGGCTGAAGTAGGACTTCTGCTCTGGGTGTGCAACTTTGCCCTAGAGCTGAAAGGCACAACGTGCAGGCTTCTTTCCAAAGGGGGAGTTGGGCCCCACAGCATCTTGCTTCCAGCTCTTTGGGAAGCTAAGAAACAACTCGTCTGCACAGTGCTCTTACAGCCTACCCGGAACATCTCTTCCAAAGGCCTGTGAAACGCAGTTTCTTTGCAGGCCTGATCTGGCTGAAGTAGGACTTCTGCTCTGGGTGTTCTACACTGCCCTAGAGCTGAAAGGCACAACGTGCAGGCTTCTTTCGAAGGGGAGTGTGGATCCTCACGGCATCTTGCTTCCAGCTCTTTGGGAAGCTAAGAAACAACTCGCTCTGCACAGTGCTCTTACAGCCTACCGGGAACATCTCTTCCAAAGGCCTGTGAAACGCAGTTTCCTTGCAGGCCTGATCTGGCTGAAGTAGGACTTCTGCTCTGGCTGTCCTACTTTGCCCTAGAGCTGAAAGGCACAACGTGCAGGCTTCTTTCCAAAGGGCGAGTTGGGCCCCACATCATCTTGCTTCCAGCTCTTTGGGAAGCTAAGAAACAACTCGCTCTGCACAGTGCTCTTACAGCCTACCGGGAACATCTCTTCCAAAGGCCTGTGAAACGCAGTTTCTTTGCAGGCCTGATCTGGCTGAAGTAGGACTTCTGCTCTGGCTGTGCTACTTTGCCCTAGAGCTGAAAGGCACAACGTGCAGGCTTCTTTCCAAAGGGCGTGTTGGGCCCCACAGCATCTTGCTTCCAGCTCTTTGGGAAGCTAAGAAAAAACTCGCTCTGCACAGTGCTCTTACAGCCGACCGGGAGCATCTCTTCCAAAGGCCTGTGAAACGCAGTTTCTTTGCAGGCCTGATCTGGCTGAAGTAGGACTTCTGCTCTGGGTGTGCTACATTGCCCTAGAGCTGAAAGGCCCAACGTGCAGGCTTCTTTCCAAAGGCCGAGTTGGGCCCCACAGCATCTTGCTTCCAGCTCTTTGGGAAGCTAAGAAACAACTCGCTCTGCACAGTGCTCTTACAGCCTACCGGGAACATCTCTTCCAAAGGCCTGTGAAACGCAGTTTCTTTGCAGGCCTGATCTGGCTGAAGTAGGACTTCTGCTCTGTGTGTGCTACATTGCCCTAGAGCTGAAATGCCCAACGTGCAGGCTTCTTTCCAAAGGGCGAGTTGGGATCCAAAGCATCTTGCTTCCAGCTCTTTGGGAAGCTAAGAAACAACTCGCTCTGCACAGTGCTCTTACAGCCTACCGGGAACATCTCTTCCAAAGGCCTGTGAAACGCAGTTTCTTTGCAGGCCTGATCTGGCTGAAGTAGGACTTCTGCTCTGGGTGTGCTACATTGCCCTAGAGCTGAAAGGCACAACGTGCAGGCTTCTTTCCAAAGGGCGAGTTGGGCCCCACAGCATCTTGCTTCCAGCTCTTTGGGAAGCTAAGAAACAACTCGCTCTGCACAGTGCTCTTACAGCCTACCGGGAACATCTCTTCCAAAGGCCTGTGAAACGCAGTTTCTTTGCAGGCCTGATCTGGCTGAAGTAGGACTTCTGCTCTGGGTGTGCTACATTGCCCTAGAGCTGAAAGGCGCAACGTGCAGGCTTCTTTCCAAAGGGCGAGTTGGGCCCCACAGCATCTTGCTTCCAGCTCTTTGGGAAGCTAAGAAACAACTCGCTCTGCACAGTGCTCTTACAGCCTACCGGGAACATCTCTTCCAAAGGCCTGTGAAACGCAGTTTCTTTGCAGGCCTGATCTGGCTGAAGTAGGACTTCTGCTCTGGGTGTGCTACATTGCCCTAGAGCTGAAAGGCACAACGTGCAGGCTTCTTTCCAAAGGGCGAGTTGGGCCCCACAGCATCTTGCTTCCAGCTCTTTGGGAAGCTAAGAAACAACTCGCTCTGCACAGTGCTCTTACAGCCTACCGGGAACATCTCTTCCAAAGGCCTGTGAAACGCAGTTTCTTTGCAGGCCTGATCTGGCTGAAGCAGGACTTCTGCTCTGGGTGTGCTACATTGCCCTAGAGCTGAAAGATCAAACGTGCAGGCTTCTTTCCAAAGGGCGAGTTGGGCGCCACAGCATCTTGCCTCCAGCAGTTTGGGAAGCTAAGAAACAACTCGCTCTGCACAGTGCTCTTACAGCCTACCGGGAACATCTGTTCCAAAGGCCTGTGAAACGCAGTTTCTTTGCAGGCCTGATCTGGCTGAAGGAGGACTTCTGCTCTGGGTGTGCTACCTTGCCCTAGAGTTGAAAGGCACAACGTACAGGCTTCTTTCGAAAGGCCGAGTTGGTCCTCACAGCATCTTGCTTCCAGCTCTTTGGGAAACTAAGAAACAACTCGCTCTGCACAGTGCTCTTACAGCCTACCGGGAACATCTCTTCCAAAGGCCTGTGAAACGCAGTTTCTTTGCAGGACTGATTTGGCTGAAGTAGGACTTCTGCTCAGGCTGAGCTACTTTGCCCTGGAGCTGAAAGGCACAACGTGCAGGCTTCTTTCCAAAGGGCGAGTTGGGCCCCACAGCATCTTGCTTCCAGCTCTTTGGGAAGCTAAGAAACAACTCGCTCTGCACAGTGCTCTTACAGCCTACCGGGAACATCTCTTCCAAAGGCCTGTGAAACGCAGTTTCTTTGACGGCCTGATCAGGCTGAAGTAGGACTTCTGCTCTGGGTGTGCCACATTGCCCTAGAGCTGAAAGGCACAACGTGCAGGCTTCTTTCCAAAGGGCGAGTTGGGCCCCACAGCATCTTGCTTCCAGCTCTTTGCGAACCTAAGAAACAACTCGCTCTGCACAGTGCTCTTACAGCCTACCGGGAACATCTCTTCCAAAGGCCTGTGAAACGCAGTTTCTTTGCAGGCCTGATCTGGCTGAAGTAGGACTTCTGCTCTGGGTGTGCTACATTGCCCTAGAGCTGAAAGGCACAACGTGCAGGCTTCTTTCCAAAGGGCGAGTTGGGCCCCACAGCTTCCTGCTTCCAGCTCTTTGGGAAGCTAAGAAACAACTCGCTCTGCACAGTGCACTTACAGCCTACAGGGAACATCGCTTCCAAAGGCCTGTGAAATGCAGTTTCTTTGCATGCCTGATCTGGCTGAAGTAGGACTTCTGCTCTTGGTGTGCTACATTGCCCTAGAACTGAAAGGCAGAACGTGCAATCTTCTTTCCAAAGGGCGAGTTGGGCCCCACAGCATCTTGCTTCCAGCTCTTTGGGAAGCTAAAAAACAACTCGCTCTGCACAGTGCTCTTACAGCCTACCGGGAACATCTCTTCCAAAGGCCTGTGAAACGCAGTTTCTTTGCAGGCCTTATCTGGCTGAAGTAGGACTTCTGCTCTGGCTGTGCTACTTTGCCCTAGAGCTGAAAGGCACAACGTGCAGGCTTCTTTCCAAAGGGCGAGTTGGGCCCCACAGCATCTTGCTTCCAGCTCTTTGGGAAGCTAAGAAACAACTCGCTCTGCACAGTGCTCTTACAGCCTACCGGGAACATCTCTTCCAAAGGCCTGTGAAACGCAGTTTCTTTGCAGGCCTGATCTGGCTGAAGTAGGACTTCTGCTCTGGGTGTGCTACATGGCCCTATAGCTGAATGGCACAACGTGCAGGCTTCTTTCCAAAGGGCGAGTTGGGCCCCACAGCATCTTGCTTCCAGCTCTTTGTGAAGCTAAGAAACAACTCGCTCTGCACAGTGCTCTTACAGCCTACCGGGAACATCTCTTCCAATGGCCTGTGAAATGCAGTTTCTTTGCAGGCCTGATCTGGCTGAAGTAGGACTTCTGCTCTGGGTGTGCTACATTGCCCTAGAGCTGAAAGGCACAACGCGCAGGCTTCTTTCCAACGGGCGAGTTGGGCCCCACAGCATCTTGCTTCCAGCTCTTTGGGAAGCTAAGAAACAACTCGCTCTGCACAGTGCTCTTACAGCCTACCGGGAACATCTCTTCCAAAGGCCTGTGAAACGCAGTTTCTTTGCACGCCATATATGGCTGAAGTAGGACTTCTGCTCTGGGTGTGCTACACTGCCCTAGAGCTGAAAGGCACAACGTGCAGGCTTCTTTCCAAAGGGCGAGTTGGGCCCCACAGCATCTTGCTTCCAGCTCTTTGGGAAGCTAAGAAACAACTCGTCTGCACAGTGCTCTTACAGCCTACCCGGAACATCTCTTCCAAAGGCCTGTGAAACGCAGTTTCTTTGCAGGCCTGATCTGGCTGAAGTAGGACTTCTGCTCTGGGTGTTCTACACTGCCCTAGAGCTGAAAGGCACAATGTGAAGGCTTCTTTCCAAGGGGAGTGTGGATCCCCACGGCATCTTGCTTCCAGCTCTTTGGGAAGCTAAGAAACAACTCGCTCTGCACAGTGCTCTTACAGCCTACCGGGAACATCTCTTCCAAAGTACTGTGAAACGCAGTTTCCTTGCAGGCCTGATCTGGCTGAAGTAGGACTTCTGCTCTGGCTGTCCTACTTTGCCCTAGAGCTGAAAGGCACAACGTGCAGGCTTCTTTACAAAGGGCGAGTTGGGCCCCACAGCATCTTGCTTCCAGCTCTTTGGGAAGCTAAGAAACAACTCGCTCTGCACAGTGCTCTTACAGCCTACCGGGAACATCTCTTCCAAAGGCCTGTGAAACGCAGTTTCTTTGCAGGCCTGATCTGGCTGAAGTAGGACTTCTGCGCTGGGTGTGCTACATTGCCCTAGAGCTGAAAGGCCCAACGTGCAGGCTTCTTTCCAAACGGCGAGTTGGGCCCCACAGCATCTTGCTTCCAGCTCTTTGGGAAGCTAAGAAACAACTCGCTCTGCACAGTGCTCTTACAGCCTACCGGGAACATCTCTTCCAAAGGCCTGTGAAACGCAGCTTCTTTGCAGGCCTGATCTGGCTTAAGTAGGACTTCTGCTCTGTGTGTGCTACATTGCCCTAGAGCTGAAAGGCCCAACGTGCAGGCTTCTTTCCAAAGGGCGAGTTGGGATCCACAGCATCTTGCTTCCAGCTCTTTGGGAAGCTAAGAAACAACTCGCTCTGCACAGTGCTCTTACAGCCTACCGGGAACATCTCTTCCAAAGGCCTGTAAAACGCAGTTTCTTTGCAGGCCTGATCTGGCTGAAGTAGGACTTCTGCTCTGGGTGTGCTACATTGCCCTAGAGCTGAAAGGCCCAACGTGCAGGCTTCTTTCCCAAGGGCGAGTTGGGCCCCACAGCATCTTGCTTCCAGCTCTTTGGGAACCTAAGAAACAACTCGCTCTGCACAGTGCTCTTACAGCCTACCGGGAACATCTCTTCCAAAGGCCTGTGAAACGCAGTTTCTTTGCAGGCCTGATCTGGCTGAAGTAGGACTTCTGCTCTGGGTGTGCTACATTGCCCTAGAGCTGAAAGGCACAACGTGCAGGCTTCTTTCCAAAGGGCGAGTTGGGCCCCACAGCATCTTGCTTCCAGCTCTTTGGGAAGCTAAGAAACAACTCGCTCTGCACAGTGCTCTTACAGCCTACCGGGAACATCTCTTCCAAAGGCCTGTGAAACGCAGTTTCTTTGCAGGCCTGATCTGGCTGAAGTAGGACTTCTGCTCTGGGTGTGCTACATTGCCCTAGAGCTGAATGGCACAACGTGCAGGCTTCTTTCCAAAGGGCGAGTTGGGCCCCACAGCATCTTGCTTCCAGCTCTTTGTGAAGCTAAGAAACAACTCGCTCTGCACAGTGCTCTTACAGCCTACCGGGAACATCTCTTCCAATGGCCTGTGAAACGCAGTTTCTTTGCAGGCCTGATCTGGCTGAAGTAGGACTTCTGCTCTGGGTGTGCTACATTGCCCTAGAGCTGAAAGGCACAACGTGCAGGCTTCTTTCCAACGGGCGAGTTGGGCCCCACAGCATCTTGCTTCCAGCTCTTTGGGAAGCTAAGAAACAACTCGCTCTGCACAGTGCTCTTACAGCCTACCGGGAACATCTCTTCCAAAGGCCTGTGAAACGCAGTTTCTTTGCACGCCAGATATGGCTGAAGTAGGACTTCTGCTCTGGGTGTGCTACACTGCCCTAGAGCTGAAAGGCACAACGTGCAGGCTTCTTTCCAAAGGGCGAGTTGGGCCCCACAGCATCTTGCTTCCAGCTCTTTGGGAAGCTAAGAAACAACTCGCTCTGCACAGTGCTCTTACAGCCTACCGGGAACATCTCTTCCAAAGGCCTGTGAAACGCAGTTTCTTTGCAGGCCTGATCTGGCTGAAGTAGGACTTCTGCTCTGGGTGTGCTACATTGCCCTAGAGCTGAAAGGCACAACGTGCAGGCTTCTTTCCAAAGGGCGAGTTGGGCCCCACAGCATCTTGCTTCCAGCTCTTTGGGAACCTAAGAAACAACTCGCTCTGCACAGTGCTCTTACAGCCTACCGGGAACATCTCTTCCAAAGGCCTGTGAAACGCAGTTTCTTTGCAGGCCTGATCTGGCTGAAGTAGGACTTCTGCTCTGGGTGTGCTACATTGCCCTAGAGCTGAAAGGCACAACGTGCAGGCTTCTTTCCAAAGGGCGAGTTGGGCCCCACAGCATCTTGCTTCCAGCTCTTTGGGAAGCTAAGAAACAACTCGCTCTGCACAGTGCTCTTACAGCCTACCGGGAACATCTCTTCCAAAGGCCTGTGAAACGCAGTTTCTTTGCAGGCCTGATCTGGCTGAAGTAGGACTTCTGCTCTGGGTGTGCTACATTGCCCTAGAGCTGAAAGGCACAACGTGCAGGCTTCTTTCCAAAGGGCGAGTTGGGCCCCACAGCATCTTGCTTCCAGCTCTTTGGGAAGCTAAGAAACAACTCGCTCTGCACAGTGCTCTTACAGCCTACCGGGAACATCTCTTCCAAAGGCCTGTGAAACGCAGTTTCTTTGCAGGCCTGATCTGGCTGAAGCAGGACTTCTGCTCTGGGTGTGCTACATTGCCCTAGAGCTGAAAGGCACAACGTGCAGGCTTCTTTCCAAAGGGCGAGTTGGGCGCCACAGCATCTTGCTTCCAGCTCTTTGGGAAGCTAAGAAACAACTCGCTCTGCACAGTGCTCTTACAGCCTACCGGGAACATCTCTTCCAAAGGCCTGTGAAACGCAGTTTCTTTGCAGGCCTGATCTGGCTGAAGTAGGACTTCTGCTCTGGGTGTGCTACATTGCCCTAGAGCTGAAAGGCACAACGTGCAGGCTTCTTTCCAAAGGGCGAGTTGGGCCCCACAGCATCTTGCTTCCAGCTCTTTGGGAAGCTAAGAAACAACTCGCTCTGCACAGTGCTCTTACAGCCTACCGGGAACATCTCTTCCAAAGGCCTGTGAAACGCAGTTTCTTTGCAGGCCTGATCTGGCTGAAGTAGGACTTCTGCTCTGGGTGTGCTACATTGCCCTAGAGCTGAAAGGCACAACGTGCAGGCTTCTTTCCAAAGGGCGAGTTGGGCCCCACAGCATCTTGCTTCCAGCTCTTTGGGAAGCTAAGAAACAACTCGCTCTGCACAGTGCTCTTACAGCCTACCGGGAACATCTCTTCCAAAGGCCTGTGAAACGCAGTTTCTTTGCAGGCCTGATCTGGCTGAAGTAGGACTTCTGCTCTGGGTGTGCTACATTGCCCTAGAGCTGAAAGGCACAACGTGCAGGCTTCTTTCCAAAGGGCGAGTTGGGCCCCACAGCATCTTGCTTCCAGCTCTTTGGGAAGCTAAGAAACAACTCGCTCTGCACAGTGCTCTTACAGCCTACCGGGAACATCTCTTCCAAAGGCCTGTGAAACGCAGTTTCTTTGCAGGCCTGATCTGGCTGAAGTAGGACTTCTGCTCTGGGTGTGCTACATTGCCCTAGAGCTGAAAGGCACAACGTGCAGGCTTCTTTCCAAAGGGCGAGTTGGGCCCCACAGCATCTTGCTTCCAGCTCTTTGGGAAGCTAAGAAACAACTCGCTCTGCACAGTGCTCTTACAGCCTACCGGGAACATCTCTTCCAAAGGCCTGTGAAACGCAGTTTCTTTGCAGGCCTGATCTGGCTGAAGTAGGACTTCTGCTCTGGGTGTGCTACATTGCCCTAGAGCTGAAAGGCACAACGTGCAGGCTTCTTTCCAAAGGGCGAGTTGGGCCCCACAGCATCTTGCTTCCAGCTCTTTGGGAAGCTAAGAAACAACTCGCTCTGCACAGTGCTCTTACAGCCTACCGGGAACATCTCTTCCAAAGGCCTGTGAAACGCAGTTTCTTTGCAGGCCTGATCTGGCTGAAGTAGGACTTCTGCTCTGGGTGTGCTACATTGCCCTAGAGCTGAAAGGCACAACGTGCAGGCTTCTTTCCAAAGGGCGAGTTGGGCCCCACAGCATCTTGCTTCCAGCTCTTTGGGAAGCTAAGAAACAACTCGCTCTGCACAGTGCTCTTACAGCCTACCGGGAACATCTCTTCCAAAGGCCTGTGAAACGCAGTTTCTTTGCAGGCCTGATCTGGCTGAAGTAGGACTTCTGCTCTGGGTGTGCTACATTGCCCTAGAGCTGAAAGGCACAACGTGCAGGCTTCTTTCCAAAGGGCGAGTTGGGCCCCACAGCATCTTGCTTCCAGCTCTTTGGGAAGCTAAGAAACAACTCGCTCTGCACAGTGCTCTTACAGCCTACCGGGAACATCTCTTCCAAAGGCCTGTGAAACGCAGTTTCTTTGCAGGCCTGATCTGGCTGAAGTAGGACTTCTGCTCTGGGTGTGCTACATTGCCCTAGAGCTGAAAGGCACAACGTGCAGGCTTCTTTCCAAAGGGCGAGTTGGGCCCCACAGCATCTTGCTTCCAGCTCTTTGGGAAGCTAAGAAACAACTCGCTCTGCACAGTGCTCTTACAGCCTACCGGGAACATCTCTTCCAAAGGCCTGTGAAACGCAGTTTCTTTGCAGGCCTGATCTGGCTGAAGTAGGACTTCTGCTCTGGGTGTGCTACATTGCCCTAGAGCTGAAAGGCACAACGTGCAGGCTTCTTTCCAAAGGGCGAGTTGGGCCCCACAGCATCTTGCTTCCAGCTCTTTGGGAAGCTAAGAAACAACTCGCTCTGCACAGTGCTCTTACAGCCTACCGGGAACATCTCTTCCAAAGGCCTGTGAAACGCAGTTTCTTTGCAGGCCTGATCTGGCTGAAGTAGGACTTCTGCTCTGGGTGTGCTACATTGCCCTAGAGCTGAAAGGCACAACGTGCAGGCTTCTTTCCAAAGGGCGAGTTGGGCCCCACAGCATCTTGCTTCCAGCTCTTTGGGAAGCTAAGAAACAACTCGCTCTGCACAGTGCTCTTACAGCCTACCGGGAACATCTCTTCCAAAGGCCTGTGAAACGCAGTTTCTTTGCAGGCCTGATCTGGCTGAAGTAGGACTTCTGCTCTGGGTGTGCTACATTGCCCTAGAGCTGAAAGGCACAACGTGCAGGCTTCTTTCCAAAGGGCGAGTTGGGCCCCACAGCATCTTGCTTCCAGCTCTTTGGGAAGCTAAGAAACAACTCGCTCTGCACAGTGCTCTTACAGCCTACCGGGAACATCTCTTCCAAAGGCCTGTGAAACGCAGTTTCTTTGCAGGCCTGATCTGGCTGAAGTAGGACTTCTGCTCTGGGTGTGCTACCTTGCCCTAGAGCTGAAAGGCACAACGTGCAGGCTTCTTTCCAAAGGGCGAGTTGGGCCCCACAGCATCTTGCTTCCAGCTCTTTGGGAAGCTAAGAAACAACTCGCTCTGCACAGTGCTCTTACAGCCTACCGGGAACATCTCTTCCAAAGGCCTGTGAAACGCAGTTTCTTTGCAGGCCTGATCTGGCTGAAGTAGGACTTCTGCTCTGGGTGTGCTACATTGCCCTAGAGCTGAAAGGCACAACGTGCAGGCTTCTTTCCAAAGGGCGAGTTGGGCCCCACAGCATCTTGCTTCCAGCTCTTTGGGAAGCTAAGAAACAACTCGCTCTGCACAGTGCTCTTACAGCCTACCGGGAACATCTCTTCCAAAGGCCTGTGAAACGCAGTTTCTTTGCAGGCCTGATCTGGCTGAAGTAGGACTTCTGCTCTGGGTGTGCTACATTGCCCTAGAGCTGAAAGGCACAACGTGCAGGCTTCTTTCCAAAGGGCGAGTTGGGGAGCAAGACCTAGAAATGGAACCAAGAAGGAGGACAT
>NW_027228430.1:0-46437 GCF_037783145.1 Equus przewalskii
GGGCGAGTTGGGCCCCACAGCATCTTGCTTCCAGCTCTTTGGGAAGCTAAGAAACAACTCGCTCTGCTCAGTGCTCTTACTGCCTAGTGGGAACATCTCTTCCAAAGGCCTGTGAAACGCAGTTTCTTTGCAGGCCTGATCTGGCTGAAGTAGGACTTCTGCTCTGGGTGTGCTCCATTGCCCTAGAGCTGAAAGGCACAACGTGCAGGCTTCTTTCCAAAGGGTGAGTTGGGCCCCACAGCATCTTGCTTCCAGCTCTTTGGGAAGCTAAGAAACAACTCGCTCTGCACAGTGCTCTTACAGCCTACCGGGAACATCTCTTCCAAAGGCCTGTGAAACGCAGTTTCTTTGCAGGCCTGATCTGGCTGAAGTAGGACTTCTGCTCTGGGTGTGCTCCATTGCCCTAGAGCTGAAAGGCACAACGTGAAGGCTGCTTTCCAATGGGCGAGTTGGGCCCCACAGCATCTTGATTCCAGCTCTTTGGGAAGCTAAGAAACAACTCGCTCTGCACAGTGCTCTTACAGCCTACCGGGAACATCTCTTCCAAAGGCCTGTGAAACGCAGTTGTCTTTGCAGGCCTGATCTGGCTGAAGTAGGACTTCTGCTCTGGGTGTTTTACATTGCCCTAGAGCTGAAAGGCACAACGTGCAGGATACTTTCCAAAGGGCGAGTTGGGCCCCACAGCATCTTGCTTCCAGCTCTTTGGGAAGCTAAGAAACAACTCGCTCTGCACAGTGCTCTTACAGCCTATCGGGAACAACTCTTCCAAAGGCCTGTGAAACGCAGTGTCTTTGCAGGCCTGATCTGGCTGAAGAAGGACTTCTGCTCTGGGTGTGCTCCATTGCCCTAGAGCTGAAAGGCACAACGTGCAGGCTTCTTTCCAAAGGGCGAGTTGGTCCCCACAGCAACTTGCTTCCAGCTCTTTGGGAAGCTAAGAAACAACTCGCTGTGCACAATGCTCTTACAACCTACCAGAAAAATCTCTTCCAAAGGCTTGTGAAACGCAGTGTCTTTGCAGGCCTGATCTGGCTGAAGTAGGACTTCTGCTCTGCGTGTGCTCCATTGCCCTAGAGCTGAAAGGCACAACGTGCAGGCTTCTTTCCAAAGGGCGAGTTGGGCCCCACAGCATCTTGCTTCCAGCTCTTTGGGAGGCTAAGAAACAACTCGCTCTGCACAGTGCTCTTACAGCCTACCGGGAACATCTCTTCGAAAGGCCTTTGAAACGCAGTGTCTTTGCAGGCCTGATCTGGCTGAAGTAGGACTTCTGCTCTGGGTGTGCTCCATTGCCCTAGAGCTGAAAGGCAGAACGTGCAGGCTTCTTTCCAAAGGGCGAGTTGGGCCCCACAGCATCTTGCTTCCAGCTCTTTGGGAAGCTAAGAAACAACTCGCTCTGCACAGTGCTCTTACAGCCTACCGGGAACATCTCTTCCAAAGGCCTGTGAAACGCAGTTTCTTTGCAGGCCTGATCTGGCTGAAGTAGGACTTCTGCTCTGGGTGTGCTCCATTGCCCTAGAGCTGAAAGGCACAACGTGCAGTCTTCTTTCCAATGGGCGAGTTGGGCCCCACAGCATCTTGCTTCCAGCCCTTTGGGAAGCTAAGAAACAACTCGCTCTGCACAGTGCTCTTACAGCCTAGTGGGAACATCTCTTCCAAAGGCCTGTGAAACACAGTTTCTTTGCAGGCCTGATCTGGCTGAAGTAGGACTTCTGCTCTGGGTGTGCTCCATTGCCCTAGAGCTGAAAGGCACAACGTGCAGGCTTCTTTCCAAAGGGCGAGTTGGGCCCCACAGCATCTTGCTTCCAGCTCTTTGGGAAGCTAAGAAACAACTCGCTCTGCACAGTGCTCTTACAGCCTACCGGGAACATCTCTTCCAAAGGCCTGTGAAACGCAGTTTCTTTGCAGGCCTGATCTGGCTGAAGTAGGACTTCTGCTCTGTGTGTGCTCCATTGCCCTAGAGCTGAAAGGCACAACGTGCAGGCTTCTTTCCAAAGGGCGAGTTGGGCCCCACAGCATCTTGCTTCCAGCTCTTTGGGAAGCTAAGAAACAACTCGCTCTGCACAGTGCTCTTACAGCCTAGTGGGAACATCTCTTCCAAAGGCCTGTGAAACGCAGTTTCTTTGCAGGCCTGATCTGGCTGAAGTAGGACTTCTGCTCTGGGTGTGCTACTTTGCCCTAGAGCTGAAAGGCACAACGTGCAGGCTTCTTTCCAAAGGGCGAGTTGGGCCCCACAGCATCTTGCTTCCAGCTCTTTGGGAAGCTAAGAAACAACTCGCTCTGCACAGTGCTCTTACAGCCTACCGGGAACATCTCTTCCAAAGGCCTGTGAAACGCAGTTTCTTTGCAGGCCTGATCTGGCTGAAGTAGGACTTCTGCTCTGGGTGTGCTACTTTGCCCTAGAGCTGAAAGGCACAACGTGCAGGCTTCTTTCCAAAGGGCGAGTTGGGCCCCACAGCATCTTGCTTCCAGCTCTTTGGGAAGCTAAGAAACAACTCGCTCTGCACAGTGCTCTTACAGCCTACCGGGAACATGTCTTCCAAAGGCCTGTGAAACGCAGTTTCTTTGCAGGCCTGATCTGGCTGAAGTAGGACTTCTGCTCTGGGTGTCCTACATTGCCCTAGAGCTGAAAGGCACAACGTGCAGGCTTCTTTCCAAAGGGCGAGTTGGGCCCCACAGCATCTTGCTTCCAGCTCTTTGGGAAGCTAAGAAACAACTCGCTCTGCACAGTGCTCTTACAGCCTAGTGGGAACATCTCTTCCAAAGGCCTGTGAAACGCAGTTTCTTTGCAGGCCTGATCTGGCTGAAGTAGGACTTCTGCTCTGGGTGTGCTACATTGCCCTAGAGCTGAAAGGCACAACGTGCAGGCTTCTTTCCAAAGGGCGAGTTGGGCCCCACAGCATCTTGCTTCCAGCTCTTTGGGAAGCTAAGAAACAACTCGCTCTGCACAGTGCTCTTACAGCCTACCGGGAACATCTCTTCCAAAGGCCTGTGAAACGCAGTTTCTTTGCAGGCCTGATCTGGCTGAAGTAGGACTTCTGCTCTGGGTGTGCTCCATTGCCCTAGAGCTGAAAGGCACAACGTGCAGGCTTCTTTCCAATGGGCGAGTTGGGCCCCACAGCATCTTGCTTCCAGCTCTTTGGGAAGCTAAGAAACAACTCGCTCTGCACAGTGCTCTTACAGCCTACCGGGAACATCTCTTCCAAAGGCCTGTGAAACGCAGTTTCTTTGCAGGCCTGATCTGGCTGAAGTAGGACTTCTGCTCTGGGTGTGCTACATTGCCCTAGAGCTGAAAGGCACAACGTGCAGGCTTCTTTCCAAAGGGCGAGTTGGGCCCCACAGCATCTTGCTTCCAGCTCTTTGGGAAGCTAAGAAACAACTCGCTCTGCACAGTGCTCTTACAGCCTACCGGGAACATCTCTTCCAAAGGCCTGTGAAACGCAGTTTCTTTGCAGGCCTGATCTGGCTGAAGTAGGACTTCTGCTCTGGGTGTGCTCCATTGCCCTAGAGCTGAAAGGCACAACGTGCAGGCTTCTTTCCAAAGGGCGAGTTGGGCCCCACAGCATCTTGCTTCCAGCTCTTTGGGAAGCTAAGAAACAACTCGCTCTGCACAGTGCTCTTACAGCCTAGTGGGAACATCTCTTCCAAAGGCCTGTGAAACGCAGTTTCTTTGCAGGCCTGATCTGGCTGAAGTAGGACTTCTGCTCTGGGTGTGCTCCATTGCCCTAGAGCTGAAAGGCACAACGTGCAGGCTTCTTTCCAAAGGGCGAGTTGGGCCCCACAGCATCTTGCTTCCAGCTCTTTGGGAAGCTAAGAAACAACTCGCTCTGCACAGTGCTCTTACAGCCTACCGGGAACATCTCTTCCAAAGGCCTGTGAAACGCAGTTTCTTTGCAGGCCTGATCTGGCTGAAGTAGGACTTCTGCTCTGGGTGTGCTACTTTGCCCTAGAGCTGAAAGGCACAACGTGCAGGCTTCTTTCCAAAGGGCGAGTTGGGCCCCACAGCATCTTGCTTCCAGCTCTTTGGGAAGCTAAGAAACAACTCGCTCTGCACAGTGCTCTTACAGCCTACCGGGAACATCTCTTCCAAAGGCCTGTGAAACGCATTGTCTTTGCAGGCCTGATCTGGCTGAAGTAGGACTTCTGCTCTGGGTGTTCTACATTGCCCTAGAGCTGAAAGGCACAACGTGCAGGCTACTTTCCAAAGGGCGAGTTGGGCCCCACAGCATCTTGCTTCCAGCTCTTTGGGAAGCTAAGCAACAACTCGCTCTGCACAGTGCTCTTACAGCCTACCGGGAACATCTCTTCCAAAGGCCTGTGAAACGCAGTTTCTTTGCAGGCCTGATCTGGCTGAAGTAGGACTTCTGCTCTGGGTGTGCTCCATTGCCCTAGAGCTGAAAGGCACAACGTGCAGGCTTCTTTCCAAAGGGCGAGTTGGGCCCCACAGCATCTTGCTTCCAGCTCTTTGGGAAGCTAAGAAACAACTCGCTCTGCACAGTGCTCTTACAGCCTATCGGGAACAACTCTTCCAAAGGCCTGTGAAACGCAGTGTCTTTGCAGGCCTGATCTGGCTGAAGTAGGACTTCTGCTCTGGGTGTGCTCCATTGCCCTAGAGCTGAAAGGCACAACGTGCAGGCTTCTTTCCAAAGGGCGAGTTGGTCCCCACAGCATCTTGCTTCCAGCTCTTTGGGAAGCTAAGAAACAACTCGCTCTGCACAGTGCTCTTACAACCTACCAGAAAAATCTCTTCCAAAGGCCTGTGAAACGCAGTGTCTTTGCAGGCCTGATCTGGCTGAAGTAGGACTTCTGCTCTGGGTGTGCTCCATTGCCCTAGAGCTGAAAGGCACAACGTGCAGGCTTCTTTCCAAAGGGCGAGTTGGGCCCCACAGCATCTTGCTTCCAGCTCTTTGGGAAGCTAAGAAACAACTCGCTCTGCACAGTGCTCTTACAGCCTACCGGGAACATCTCTTCCAAAGGCCTGTGAAACGCAGTTTCTTTGCAGGCCTGATCTGGCTGAAGTAGGACTTCTGCTCTGGGTGTGCTACTTTGCCCTAGAGCTGAAAGGCACAACGTGCAGGCTTCTTTCCAAAGGGCGAGTTGGGCCCCACAGCATCTTGCTTCCAGCTCTTTGGGAAGCTAAGAAACAACTCGCTCTGCACAGTGCTCTTACAGCCTACCGGGAACATCTCTTCCAAAGGCCTGTGAAACGCAGTTTCTTTGCAGGCCTGATCTGGCTGAAGTAGGACTTCTGCTCTGGGTGTGCTACTTTGCCCTAGAGCTGAAAGGCACAACGTGCAGGCTTCTTTCCAAAGGGCGAGTTGGGCCCCACAGCATCTTGCTTCCAGCTCTTTGGGAAGCTAAGAAACAACTCGCTCTGCACAGTGCTCTTACAGCCTACTGGGAACATCTCTTCCAAAGGCCTGTGAAACGCAGTTTCTTTGCAGGCCTGATCTGGCTGAAGTAGGACTTCTGCTCTGGGTGTGCTACTTTGCCCTAGAGCTGAAAGGCACAACGTGCAGGCTTCTTTCCAAAGGGCGAGTTGGGCCCCACAGCATCTTGCTTCCAGCTCTTTGGGAAGCTAAGAAACAACTCGCTCTGCACAGTGCTCTTACAGCCTACCGGGAACATCTCTTCCAAAGGCCTGTGAAACGCAGTTTCTTTGCAGGCCTGATCTGGCTGAAGTAGGACTTCTGCTCTGGGTGTGCTACTTTGCCCTAGAGCTGAAAGGCACAACGTGCAGGCTTCTTTCCAAAGGGCGAGTTGGGCCCCACAGCATCTTGCTTCCAGCTCTTTGGGAAGCTAAGAAACAACTCGCTCTGCACAGTGCTCTTACAGCCTACCGGGAACATCTCTTCCAAAGGCCTGTGAAACGCAGTTTCTTTGCAGGCCTGATCTGGCTGAAGTAGGACTTCTGCTCTGGGTGTGCTACTTTGCCCTAGAGCTGAAAGGCACAACGTGCAGGCTTCTTTCCAAAGGGCGAGTTGGGCCCCACAGCATCTTGCTTCCAGCTCTTTGGGAAGCTAAGAAACAACTCGCTCTGCACAGTGCTCTTACAGCCTAGTGGGAACATCTCTTCCAAAGGCCTGTGAAACGCAGTTTCTTTGCAGGCCTGATCTGGCTGAAGTAGGACTTCTGCTCTGGGTGTGCTACTTTGCCCTAGAGCTGAAAGGCACAACGTGCAGGCTTCTTTCCAAAGGGCGAGTTGGGCCCCACAGCATCTTGCTTCCAGCTCTTTGGGAAGCTAAGAAACAACTCGCTCTGCACAGTGCTCTTACAGCCTACCGGGAACATCTCTTCCAAAGGCCTGTGAAACGCAGTTTCTTTGCAGGCCTGATCTGGCTGAAGTAGGACTTCTGCTCTGGGTGTGCTACTTTGCCCTAGAGCTGAAAGGCACAACGTGCAGGCTTCTTTCCAAAGGGCGAGTTGGGCCCCACAGCATCTTGCTTCCAGCTCTTTGGGAAGCTAAGAAACAACTCGCTCTGCACAGTGCTCTTACAGCCTAGTGGGAACATCTCTTCCAAAGGCCTGTGAAACGCAGTTTCTTTGCAGGCCTGATCTGGCTGAAGTAGGACTTCTGCTCTGGGTGTGCTACTTTGCCCTAGAGCTGAAAGGCACAACGTGCAGGCTTCTTTCCAAAGGGCGAGTTGGGCCCCACAGCATCTTGCTTCCAGCTCTTTGGGAAGCTAAGAAACAACTCGCTCTGCACAGTGCTCTTACAGCCTACCGGGAACATCTCTTCCAAAGGCCTGTGAAACGCAGTTTCTTTGCAGGCCTGATCTGGCTGAAGTAGGACTTCTGCTCTGGGTGTGCTACTTTGCCCTAGAGCTGAAAGGCACAACGTGCAGGCTTCTTTCCAAAGGGCGAGTTGGGCCCCACAGCATCTTGCTTCCAGCTCTTTGGGAAGCTAAGAAACAACTCGCTCTGCACAGTGCTCTTACAGCCTACCGGGAACATGTCTTCCAAAGGCCTGTGAAACGCAGTTTCTTTGCAGGCCTGATCTGGCTGAAGTAGGACTTCTGCTCTGGGTGTGCTACTTTGCCCTAGAGCTGAAAGGCACAACGTGCAGGCTTCTTTCCAAAGGGCGAGTTGGGCCCCACAGCATCTTGCTTCCAGCTCTTTGGGAAGCTAAGAAACAACTCGCTCTGCACAGTGCTCTTACAGCCTAGTGGGAACATCTCTTCCAAAGGCCTGTGAAACGCAGTTTCTTTGCAGGCCTGATCTGGCTGAAGTAGGACTTCTGCTCTGGGTGTGCTACTTTGCCCTAGAGCTGAAAGGCACAACGTGCAGGCTTCTTTCCAAAGGGCGAGTTGGGCCCCACAGCATCTTGCTTCCAGCTCTTTGGGAAGCTAAGAAACAACTCGCTCTGCACAGTGCTCTTACAGCCTACCGGGAACATCTCTTCCAAAGGCCTGTGAAACGCAGTTTCTTTGCAGGCCTGATCTGGCTGAAGTAGGACTTCTGCTCTGGGTGTGCTACTTTGCCCTAGAGCTGAAAGGCACAACGTGCAGGCTTCTTTCCAAAGGGCGAGTTGGGCCCCACAGCATCTTGCTTCCAGCTCTTTGGGAAGCTAAGAAACAACTCGCTCTGCACAGTGCTCTTACAGCCTACCGGGAACATCTCTTCCAAAGGCCTGTGAAACGCAGTTTCTTTGCAGGCCTGATCTGGCTGAAGTAGGACTTCTGCTCTGGGTGTGCTACTTTGCCCTAGAGCTGAAAGGCACAACGTGCAGGCTTCTTTCCAAAGGGCGAGTTGGGCCCCACAGCATCTTGCTTCCAGCTCTTTGGGAAGCTAAGAAACAACTCGCTCTGCACAGTGCTCTTACAGCCTACCGGGAACATCTCTTCCAAAGGCCTGTGAAACGCAGTTTCTTTGCAGGCCTGATCTGGCTGAAGTAGGACTTCTGCTCTGGGTGTGCTACTTTGCCCTAGAGCTGAAAGGCACAACGTGCAGGCTTCTTTCCAAAGGGCGAGTTGGGCCCCACAGCATCTTGCTTCCAGCTCTTTGGGAAGCTAAGAAACAACTCGCTCTGCACAGTGCTCTTACAGCCTAGTGGGAACATCTCTTCCAAAGGCCTGTGAAACGCAGTTTCTTTGCAGGCCTGATCTGGCTGAAGTAGGACTTCTGCTCTGGGTGTGCTACTTTGCCCTAGAGCTGAAAGGCACAACGTGCAGGCTTCTTTCCAAAGGGCGAGTTGGGCCCCACAGCATCTTGCTTCCAGCTCTTTGGGAAGCTAAGAAACAACTCGCTCTGCACAGTGCTCTTACAGCCTACCGGGAACATCTCTTCCAAAGGCCTGTGAAACGCAGTTTCTTTGCAGGCCTGATCTGGCTGAAGTAGGACTTCTGCTCTGGGTGTGCTACTTTGCCCTAGAGCTGAAAGGCACAACGTGCAGGCTTCTTTCCAAAGGGCGAGTTGGGCCCCACAGCATCTTGCTTCCAGCTCTTTGGGAAGCTAAGAAACAACTCGCTCTGCACAGTGCTCTTACAGCCTACCGGGAACATCTCTTCCAAAGGCCTGTGAAACGCAGTTTCTTTGCAGGCCTGATCTGGCTGAAGTAGGACTTCTGCTCTGGGTGTTTTACATTGCCCTAGAGCTGAAAGGCACAACGTGCAGGCTTCTTTCCAAAGGGCGAGTTGGGCCCCACAGCATCTTGCTTCCAGCTCTTTGGGAAGCTAAGAAACAACTCGCTCTGCACAGTGCTCTTACAGCCTACCGGGAACATCTCTTCCAAAGGCCTGTGAAACGCAGTTTCTTTGCAGGCCTGATCTGGCTGAAGTAGGACTTCTGCTCTGGGTGTGCTACTTTGCCCTAGAGCTGAAAGGCACAACGTGCAGGCTTCTTTCCAAAGGGCGAGTTGGGCCCCACAGCATCTTGCTTCCAGCTCTTTGGGAAGCTAAGAAACAACTCGCTCTGCACAGTGCTCTTACAGCCTATCGGGAACATCTCTTCCAAAGGCCTGTGAAACGCAGTTTCTTTGCAGGCCTGATCTGGCTGAAGTAGGACTTCTGCTCTGGGTGTGCTACTTTGCCCTAGAGCTGAAAGGCACAACGTGCAGGCTTCTTTCCAAAGGGCGAGTTGGGCCCCACAGCATCTTGCTTCCAGCTCTTTGGGAAGCTAAGAAACAACTCGCTCTGCACAGTGCTCTTACAGCCTACCGGGAACATCTCTTCCAAAGGCCTGTGAAACGCAGTTTCTTTGCAGGCCTGATCTGGCTGAAGTAGGACTTCTGCTCTGGGTGTGCTACTTTGCCCTAGAGCTGAAAGGCACAACGTGCAGGCTTCTTTCCAAAGGGCGAGTTGGGCCCCACAGCATCTTGCTTCCAGCTCTTTGGGAAGCTAAGAAACAACTCGCTCTGCACAGTGCTCTTACAGCCTACCGGGAACATCTCTTCCAAAGGCCTGTGAAACGCAGTTTCTTTGCAGGCCTGATCTGGCTGAAGTAGGACTTCTGCTCTGGGTGTGCTACTTTGCCCTAGAGCTGAAAGGCACAACGTGCAGGCTTCTTTCCAAAGGGCGAGTTGGGCCCCACAGCATCTTGCTTCCAGCTCTTTGGGAAGCTAAGAAACAACTCGCTCTGCACAGTGCTCTTACAGCCTACCGGGAACATCTCTTCCAAAGGCCTGTGAAACGCAGTTTCTTTGCAGGCCTGATCTGGCTGAAGTAGGACTTCTGCTCTGGGTGTGCTACTTTGCCCTAGAGCTGAAAGGCACAACGTGCAGGCTTCTTTCCAAAGGGCGAGTTGGGCCCCACAGCATCTTGCTTCCAGCTCTTTGGGAAGCTAAGAAACAACTCGCTCTGCACAGTGCTCTTACAGCCTACCGGGAACATCTCTTCCAAAGGCCTGTGAAACGCAGTTTCTTTGCAGGCCTGATCTGGCTGAAGTAGGACTTCTGCTCTGGGTGTGCTACTTTGCCCTAGAGCTGAAAGGCACAACGTGCAGGCTTCTTTCCAAAGGGCGAGTTGGGCCCCACAGCATCTTGCTTCCAGCTCTTTGGGAAGCTAAGAAACAACTCGCTCTGCACAGTGCTCTTACAGCCTACCGGGAACATCTCTTCCAAAGGCCTGTGAAACGCAGTTTCTTTGCAGGCCTGATCTGGCTGAAGTAGGACTTCTGCTCTGGGTGTGCTACTTTGCCCTAGAGCTGAAAGGCACAACGTGCAGGCTTCTTTCCAAAGGGCGAGTTGGGCCCCACAGCATCTTGCTTCCAGCTCTTTGGGAAGCTAAGAAACAACTCGCTCTGCACAGTGCTCTTACAGCCTACCGGGAACATCTCTTCCAAAGGCCTGTGAAACGCAGTTTCTTTGCAGGCCTGATCTGGCTGAAGTAGGACTTCTGCTCTGGGTGTGCTACTTTGCCCTAGAGCTGAAAGGCACAACGTGCAGGCTTCTTTCCAAAGGGCGAGTTGGGCCCCACAGCATCTTGCTTCCAGCTCTTTGGGAAGCTAAGAAACAACTCGCTCTGCACAGTGCTCTTACAGCCTATCGGGAACATCTCTTCCAAAGGCCTGTGAAACGCAGTTTCTTTGCAGGCCTGATCTGGCTGAAGTAGGACTTCTGCTCTGGGTGTGCTACTTTGCCCTAGAGCTGAAAGGCACAACGTGCAGGCTTCTTTCCAAAGGGCGAGTTGGGCCCCACAGCATCTTGCTTCCAGCTCTTTGGGAAGCTAAGAAACAACTCGCTCTGCACAGTGCTCTTACAGCCTACCGGGAACATCTCTTCCAAAGGCCTGTGAAACGCAGTTTCTTTGCAGGCCTGATCTGGCTGAAGTAGGACTTCTGCTCTGGGTGTGCTACTTTGCCCTAGAGCTGAAAGGCACAACGTGCAGGCTTCTTTCCAAAGGGCGAGTTGGGCCCCACAGCATCTTGCTTCCAGCTCTTTGGGAAGCTAAGAAACAACTCGCTCTGCACAGTGCTCTTACAGCCTACCGGGAACATCTCTTCCAAAGGCCTGTGAAACGCAGTTTCTTTGCAGGCCTGATCTGGCTGAAGTAGGACTTCTGCTCTGGGTGTGCTACTTTGCCCTAGAGCTGAAAGGCACAACGTGCAGGCTTCTTTCCAAAGGGCGAGTTGGGCCCCACAGCATCTTGCTTCCAGCTCTTTGGGAAGCTAAGAAACAACTCGCTCTGCACAGTGCTCTTACAGCCTACCGGGAACATCTCTTCCAAAGGCCTGTGAAACGCAGTTTCTTTGCAGGCCTGATCTGGCTGAAGTAGGACTTCTGCTCTGGGTGTGCTACTTTGCCCTAGAGCTGAAAGGCACAACGTGCAGGCTTCTTTCCAAAGGGCGAGTTGGGCCCCACAGCATCTTGCTTCCAGCTCTTTGGGAAGCTAAGAAACAACTCGCTCTGCACAGTGCTCTTACAGCCTACCGGGAACATCTCTTCCAAAGGCCTGTGAAACGCAGTTTCTTTGCAGGCCTGATCTGGCTGAAGTAGGACTTCTGCTCTGGGTGTGCTACTTTGCCCTAGAGCTGAAAGGCACAACGTGCAGGCTTCTTTCCAAAGGGCGAGTTGGGCCCCACAGCATCTTGCTTCCAGCTCTTTGGGAAGCTAAGAAACAACTCGCTCTGCACAGTGCTCTTACAGCCTACCGGGAACATCTCTTCCAAAGGCCTGTGAAACGCAGTTTCTTTGCAGGCCTGATCTGGCTGAAGTAGGACTTCTGCTCTGGGTGTGCTACTTTGCCCTAGAGCTGAAAGGCACAACGTGCAGGCTTCTTTCCAAAGGGCGAGTTGGGCCCCACAGCATCTTGCTTCCAGCTCTTTGGGAAGCTAAGAAACAACTCGCTCTGCACAGTGCTCTTACAGCCTACCGGGAACATCTCTTCCAAAGGCCTGTGAAACGCAGTTTCTTTGCAGGCCTGATCTGGCTGAAGTAGGACTTCTGCTCTGGGTGTGCTACTTTGCCCTAGAGCTGAAAGGCACAACGTGCAGGCTTCTTTCCAAAGGGCGAGTTGGGCCCCACAGCATCTTGCTTCCAGCTCTTTGGGAAGCTAAGAAACAACTCGCTCTGCACAGTGCTCTTACAGCCTACCGGGAACATCTCTTCCAAAGGCCTGTGAAACGCAGTTTCTTTGCAGGCCTGATCTGGCTGAAGTAGGACTTCTGCTCTGGGTGTGCTACATTGCCCTAGAGCTGAAAGGCACAACGTGCAGGCTTCTTTCCAAAGGGCGAGTTGGGCCCCACAGCATCTTGCTTCCAGCTCTTTGGGAAGCTAAGAAACAACTCGCTCTGCACAGTGCTCTTACAGCCTACCGGGAACATCTCTTCCAAAGGCCTGTGAAACGCAGTTTCTTTGCAGGCCTGATCTGGCTGAAGTAGGACTTCTGCTCTGGGTGTGCTACTTTGCCCTAGAGCTGAAAGGCACAACGTGCAGGCTTCTTTCCAAAGGGCGAGTTGGGCCCCACAGCATCTTGCTTCCAGCTCTTTGGGAAGCTAAGAAACAACTCGCTCTGCACAGTGCTCTTACAGCCTATCGGGAACATCTCTTCCAAAGGCCTGTGAAACGCAGTGTCTTTGCAGGCCTGATCTGGCTGAAGTAGGACTTCTGCTCTGGGTGTGCTCCATTGCCCTAGAGCTGAAAGGCACAACGTGCAGGCTTCTTTCCAAAGGGCGAGTTGGTCCCCACAGCAACTTGCTTCCAGCTCTTTGGGAAGCTAAGAAACAACTCGCTCTGCACAGTGCTCTTACAACCTACCAGAAAAATCTCTTCCAAAGGCCTGTGAAACGCAGTGTCTTTGCAGGCCTGATCTGGCTGAAGTAGGACTTCTGCTCTGGGTGTGCTCCATTGCCCTAGAGCTGAAAGGCACAACGTGCAGGCTTCTTTCCAAAGGGCGAGTTGGGCCCCACAGCATCTTGCTTCCAGCTCTTTGGGAAGCTAAGAAACAACTCGCTCTGCACAGTGCTCTTACAGCCTACCGGGAACATCTCTTCCAAAGGCCTGTGAAACGCAGTTTCTTTGCAGGCCTGATCTGGCTGAAGTAGGACTTCTGCTCTGGGTGTGCTACTTTGCCCTAGAGCTGAAAGGCACAACGTGCAGGCTTCTTTCCAAAGGGCGAGTTGGGCCCCACAGCATCTTGCTTCCAGCTCTTTGGGAAGCTAAGAAACAACTCGCTCTGCACAGTGCTCTTACAGCCTACCGGGAACATGTCTTCCAAAGGCCTGTGAAACGCAGTTTCTTTGCAGGCCTGATCTGGCTGAAGTAGGACTTCTGCTCTGGGTGTGCTACTTTGCCCTAGAGCTGAAAGGCACAACGTGCAGGCTTCTTTCCAAAGGGCGAGTTGGGCCCCACAGCATCTTGCTTCCAGCTCTTTGGGAAGCTAAGAAACAACTCGCTCTGCACAGTGCTCTTACAGCCTACCGGGAACATCTCTTCCAAAGGCCTGTGAAACGCAGTTTCTTTGCAGGCCTGATCTGGCTGAAGTAGGACTTCTGCTCTGGGTGTGCTACTTTGCCCTAGAGCTGAAAGGCACAACGTGCAGGCTTCTTTCCAAAGGGCGAGTTGGGCCCCACAGCATCTTGCTTCCAGCTCTTTGGGAAGCTAAGAAACAACTCGCTCTGCACAGTGCTCTTACAGCCTACCGGGAACATCTCTTCCAAAGGCCTGTGAAACGCAGTTTCTTTGCAGGCCTGATCTGGCTGAAGTAGGACTTCTGCTCTGGGTGTGCTACTTTGCCCTAGAGCTGAAAGGCACAACGTGCAGGCTTCTTTCCAAAGGGCGAGTTGGGCCCCACAGCATCTTGCTTCCAGCTCTTTGGGAAGCTAAGAAACAACTCGCTCTGCACAGTGCTCTTACAGCCTACCGGGAACATGTCTTCCAAAGGCCTGTGAAACGCAGTTTCTTTGCAGGCCTGATCTGGCTGAAGTAGGACTTCTGCTCTGGGTGTGCTACTTTGCCCTAGAGCTGAAAGGCACAACGTGCAGGCTTCTTTCCAAAGGGCGAGTTGGGCCCCACAGCATCTTGCTTCCAGCTCTTTGGGAAGCTAAGAAACAACTCGCTCTGCACAGTGCTCTTACAGCCTACCGGGAACATCTCTTCCAAAGGCCTGTGAAACGCAGTTTCTTTGCAGGCCTGATCTGGCTGAAGTAGGACTTCTGCTCTGGGTGTGCTACTTTGCCCTAGAGCTGAAAGGCACAACGTGCAGGCTTCTTTCCAAAGGGCGAGTTGGGCCCCACAGCATCTTGCTTCCAGCTCTTTGGGAAGCTAAGAAACAACTCGCTCTGCACAGTGCTCTTACAGCCTAGTGGGAACATCTCTTCCAAAGGCCTGTGAAACGCAGTTTCTTTGCAGGCCTGATCTGGCTGAAGTAGGACTTCTGCTCTGGGTGTGCTACTTTGCCCTAGAGCTGAAAGGCACAACGTGCAGGCTTCTTTCCAAAGGGCGAGTTGGGCCCCACAGCATCTTGCTTCCAGCTCTTTGGGAAGCTAAGAAACAACTCGCTCTGCACAGTGCTCTTACAGCCTACCGGGAACATCTCTTCCAAAGGCCTGTGAAACGCAGTTTCTTTGCAGGCCTGATCTGGCTGAAGTAGGACTTCTGCTCTGGGTGTGCTACATTGCCCTAGAGCTGAAAGGCACAACGTGCAGGCTTCTTTCCAAAGGGCGAGTTGGGCCCCACAGCATCTTGCTTCCAGCTCTTTGGGACGCTAAGAAACAACTCGCTCTGCACAGTGCTCTTACAGCCTAACGGGAACATCTCTTACAAAGGACTGTGAAACGCAGTGTCTTTGCAGGCCTGATCTGGCTGAAGTAGGACTTCTGCTCTGGGTGTGCTACAGTGCCCTAGAGCTGAAAGGCACAACGTGCAGGCTTCTTTCCAAAGGGCGAGTTGGGCCCCAAAGCATCTTGCTTCCAGCTCTTTGGGAAGCTAAGAAACAACTCGCTCTGCACAGTGCTCTTACAGCCTAACGGGAACATCTCTCACAAAGGAATGTGAAACGCTGTGTCTTTGCAGGCCTGACCTGGCTGAAGTAGAACTTCTGCTCTGGGTGTGCTACAGTGCCCTAGAGCTGAAAGGCACAACGTGCAGGCTTCTTTCCAAAGGGCGAGTTGGGCCCCACAGCATCTTGCTTCCAGCTCTGTGGGAATCTAAGAAACAACTCGCTCTGCACAGTGCTCATACAGCCTACCGGGAACATCTCTTACAAAGGCCTGTGAAACGCACTTTCTTTGCAGCCCTGACCTGCCTGAAGTAGAACTTCTGCTCTGGGTGTGCTACAGTGCCCTAGAGCTGAAAGGCACAACGTGCAGGCTTCTTTCCAAAGGGCGAGTTGGGCCCCAAAGCATCTTGCTTCCAGCTCTTTGGGAAGCTAAGAAACAACTCGCTCTGCCCAGTGCTCTTACACCCTACCGGGAACATCTCTTCCAAAGGCCTGTGAAACGCAGTTTCTTTGCAGGCCTGATCTGGCTGAAGTAGAACTTCTGCTCTGGGTGTGCTACAGTGCCCTAGAGCTGAAAGGGACAACGTGCAGGCTTCTTTCCAAAGGGCGAGTTGGGCCCCAAAGCATCTTGCTTCCAGCTCCTTGGGAAGCTAAGAGACAACTCGCTCTGCACAGAGCTGTTACAGCCTACCAGGAACATCTGTTCCTAAGTCCTGTGAAACGCAGTTTCTTTGCAGGCCTGATCTGGCTGAAGTAGAACTTCTGCTCTGGGTGTGCTACATTGCCCTAGAGCTGAAAGGCACAACGTGCAGGCTTCTTTCCAAACTCCGAGTTGGGCCCCAAAGCATCTTGCTTCCTTCTCTTTGGGAAGCTAAGAAACAACTCGCTCTGCACAGTGCTCTTACGGCCTACCGGGAACATCTCTTCCAAAGGCCTGTGAAACGCAGTTTCTTTGCTGGCCTGATCTGGGTGAAGTAGAACTTGAGCTCTGGGTGTGCTACATTGCAGTAGAGCTGAAAGGCACAACGTGCAGTCTTCTTTCCAAAGGGCGAGTTGGGCCCCAAAGCGTGTTGCTTCCAGCTCTTTGGGATGCTAAGAAACAACTCGCTATGCACAGTGCTCTTACAGCCTACCGGGAACATCTCTCACAAAGGAATGTGAAACGCTGTTTCTTTGCAGGCCTGACCTGGCTGAAGTAGAACTTCTGCTCTGGGTCTGCTACAATACCCTAGAGCTGAATGGCACAACGTGCAGGCTTCTTCCCAAAGGGCGAGTTGGGCTCCAAAGCATCTTGCTTCCAGGTCTTTGGGAAGCTAAGGAACAACTCGCTTTGCACAGTGCTCTTACAGCCTATCGGGAACATCTCTTACAAAAGTCTGTGAAAGGCACTTTCTTTGGAGGCCTGATATGGCTGAAGTAGAACTTCTGCTCTGGGTGTGCGAAATTGCCCTAGAGCTGAAAGGCACAACGTGCAGGCTTCTTTCCAAAGGGCGAGTTGGGCCCCAAAGCATCTTGCTTCCAGCTCTTTGGGAAGCTAAGAAACAACTCGCTCTGCCCAGTGCTCTTACACCCTACCGGGAACATCTCTTCCAAAGGCCTGTGAAACGCAGTTTCTTTGCAGGCCTGATCTGGCTGAAGTAGAACTTCTGCTCTGGGTGTGCTACATTGCCCTAGAGCTGAAAGGCACAACGTGCTGTCTTCTTTCCAAAGGGCGAGCTGGGCCTCAAAGCATCTTGCTTCCAGCTCTTTGGGAAGCTAAGAAACAACTCGCTCTGCACAGTGCTCTTACGGCCTACCGGGAACATCTCTTCCAAAGGCCTGTGAAACGCAGTTTCTTTGCAGGCCTGATCTGGCTGAAGTAGAACTTGAGCTCTGGGTGTGCTACATTGCAGTAGAGCTGAAAGGCACAACGTGCAGTCTTCTTTCCAAAGGGCGAGTTGGGCCCCAAAGCGTGTTGCTTCCAGCTCTTTGGGATGCTAAGAAACAACTCGCTCTGCACAGTGCTCTTACAGCCTACCGGGAACATCTCTTACAAAGGAATGTGAAACGCTGTTTCTTTGCAGGCCTGAACTGGCTGAAGTAGAACTTCTGCTCTGGGTGTGCTACAATGATCTAGAGATGAATGGCACAACGTGCCGGCTTCTTCCCAAAGGGCGAGTTGGGCTGCAAAGCATATTGCTTCCAGGTCTTTGGGAAGCTAAGAAACAACTCGCTTTGCACAGTGCTCTTACAGCCTATCGGGGACATCTCTTACAAAAGTCTGTGAAAGGCACTTTCTTTGGAGGCCTGATATGGCTGAAGTAGAACTTCTGCTCTGGGTGTGCTAAATTGCCCTAGAGCTGAAAGGCACAACGTGCAGGCTTCTTTCCAAAGGGCGAGTTGGGCCCCAAAGCATCTTGCTTCCAGCTCTTTGGGAAGCTAAGAAACAACTCGCTCTGCACAGTGCTCTTACAGCCTACCGGGAACATCTCTTTCAAAGGCCTGTGAAACGCAGTTTCTTTGCAGGCCTGATCTGGCTGAAGTAGAACTTCTGCTCTGGGTGTGCTACATTGCCCTAGAGCTGAAAGGCACAACGTGCAGGCTTCTTCCCAAAGGGCGAGTTGGGCCCCAAAGCATCTTGCTTCCAGCTCTGTGGGAAGCTAAGACACAACTCGCTCTACACAGTGCTCATACAGCCTACCGGGAACATCTCTTACAAAGGCCTGTGAAACGCACTTTCTTTGCAGCCCTGATCTGTCTGAAGTAGAACTTCTGCTCTGGGTGTGCTACATTGCCCTAGAGATGAAAGGCACAACGTGCAGGCTTCTTTCCAAAGGGCGAGTTGGGCCCCAAATCATCTTGCTTCCAGCTCTTTCAGAAGCTAAGAAACAACTCGCTCTGCACAGTGCTCTTACACACTACCGGGAACATCTCTTCCAAAGGCCTGTGAAACGCAGTTTCTTTGCAGGCCTGATCTGGCTGAAGTAGAACTTCTGCTCTGGGTGTGCTACAGTGCCCTACAGCTGAAAGGCACAACGTGCCGGCTTCTATCCAAAGGGCGAGTTGGGCCCCAAAGCATCTTGCTTCCAGCTCCTTGGGAAGCTAAGAAACAACTCGCTCTGCACAGAGCTCTTACAGCCTACCGGGAACATCTGTTCCAAAGGCCTGTGAAACGCAGTTTCTTTGCAGGCCTGATCTGGCTGAAGTAGAACTGCTGCCCTGGGTGTGCTACATTGCCCTAGAGCTCAAAGGCACAACGTGCAGGCTTCTTTCCAAAGGGCGAGTTGGGCCCCAAAGCATCTTGCTTCCAGCTCTTTGGGAAGCCAAGAAAGAACTCCTTCTGCACAGTGCTCTTACAGCCTACCAGGGACATCTCTTCCAAAGGCCTGTGAAACGCAGTTTCTTTGCAGGCCTGATCTGGCTGAAGTAGAACTTCCGCTCTGGGTGTTCTACATTGCCCTAGAGCTGAAAGGCACAACGTGCAGGCTTCATTCCAAAGGGCGAGTTGGGGCCCAAAGCATCTTGCTTCCAGCTCTTTGGGAAGCTAAGAAACAACTCGCTGTGCACAGTGCTCTTACAGCCTACCGGGAACATCTCTCACAAAGGAATGTGAAACGATGTTTCTTTGCAGGCCTGACCTCGCTGAAGTAGAACTTCTGCTCTGGGTGTGCTACAGTGCCCTAGAGCTGAATGGCACAACGTGCCGGCTTCTTCCCAAAGGCCGAGTTGGGCTCCAAAGCATCTTGCTTCCATGTCTTTGGGAAGCTAAGAAACAACTCGCTTTGCACAGTGCTCTTACAGCCTACCGGGAACATCTCTTACAAAGGTCTGTGAAAGGCACTTTCTTTGGAGGCCTGATCTGGCTGAAGTAGAACTTCTGCTCTGGGTGTGCTACATTGCCCTAGAGCTGAAAGGCACAACGTGCAGGCTTCTTTCCAAAGGTCGAGTTGGTCCCCAAAGCATCTTGCTTCCAGCTCTTTGGGAAGCTAATAAACAACTCGCTCTGCACAGTGCTCTTACAGCCTACCGGGAACATCTCTTTCAAAGGCCTGTGAAACGCAGTTTCTTTGCAGGCCTGATCTGGCTGAAGTAGAACTTCTGCTCTGGGTGTGCTACATTGCCCTAGAGCTGAAAGGCACAACGTGCAGGCTTCTTCCCAAAGGGCGAGTTGGGCCCCAAAGCATCTTGATTCCAGCTCTGTGGGAAGCTAAGAAACAACTCGCTCTGCACAGTGCTCATACAGCCTACCGGGAACATCTCTTACAGAGGCCTGTGAAACGCACTTTCTTTGCAGCCCTGATCTGTCTGAAGTAGAACTTCTGCTCTGGGTGTGCTACATTGCCCTAGAGCTGAAAGGCACAACGTGCTGTCTTCTTTCCAAAGGGCGAGCTGGGCCTCAAAGCATCTTGCTTCCAGCTCTTTGGGAAGCTAAGAAACAACTCGCTCTGCACAGTGCTCTTACGGCCTACCGGGAACATCTCTTCCAAAGGCCTGTGAAACGCAGTTTCTTTGCAGGCCTGATCTGGCTGAAGTAGAACTTGAGCTCTGGGTGTGCTACATTGCAGTAGAGCTGAAAGGCACAACGTGCAGTCTTCTTTCCAAAGGGCGAGTTGGGCCCCAAAGCGTCTTGCTTCCAGCTCTTTGGGATGCTAAGAAACAACTCGCTCTGCACAGTGCTCTTACAGCCTACCGGGAACATCTCTTACAAAGGAATGTGAAACGCAGTTTCTTTGCAGGCCTGACCTGGCTGAAGTAGAACTTCTGCTCTGGGTGTGCTACAATGATCTAGAGATGAATGGCACTACGTGCCGGCTTCTTCCCAAAGGGCGAGTTGGGCTCCAAAGCATATTGCTTCCAGGTCTTTGGGAAGCTAAGAAACAACTCGCTTTGCACAGTGCTCTTACAGCCTATCGGGGACATCTCTTACAAAAGTCTGTGAAAGGCACTTTCTTTGGAGGCCTGATATGGCTGAAGTAGAACTTCTGCTCTGGGTGTGCTAAATTGCCCTAGAGCTGAAAGGCACAACGTGCAGGCTTCTTTCCAAAGGGCGAGTTGGGCCCCAAAGCATCTTGCTTCCAGCTCTTTGGGAAGCTAAGAAACAACTCGCTCTGCACAGTGCTCTTACAGCCTACCGGGAACATCTCTTTCAAAGGCCTGTGAAACGCAGTTTCTTTGCAGGCCTGATCTGGCTGAAGTAGAACTTCTGCTCTGGGTGTGCTACATTGCCCTAGAGCTGAAAGGCACAACGTGCCGGCTTGTTTCCAAAGGGCGAGTTGGGTCCCAAAGCATCTTGCTTCCAGCTCTTTGGGAAGCTAAGAAACAACTCGCTCTGCACAGTGCTCTTACAGCCTAGTGGGAACATCTCTTCCAAAGGCCTGTGAAACGCAGTTTCTTTGCAGGCCTGATCTGGCTGAAGTAGAACTTCTGCTCTGGGTGTGCTACATTGCCCTAGAGCTGAAAGGCACAACGTGCAGGCTTCTTTCCAAAGGGCGAGTTGGGCCCCAAAGCATCTTAGTTCCAGCTCTTTGGGAAGCTAAGAAAGAACTCGCTCTGCACAGTGCTCTTACAGTCTACGGGGAACATCTGTTCCTAAGTCCTGTGAAACGCTGTTTCTTTGCAGGCCTGATCTGGCTGTAGTAGAACTTCTGCTCTGGGTGTGCTACATTGCCCTAGAGATGAAAGGCACAACGTGCAGGCTTCTTCCCAAAGGGCGAGTTGGGCTCCAAAGCATCTTGCTTCCAGGTCTTTGGGAAGCTAAGAAACAACTCGCTTTGCACAGTGCTCTTACAGCCTATCGGGAACATCTCTTACAAAAGTCTGTGAAAGGCACTTTCTTTGGAGGCCTGATATGGCTGAAGTAGAACTTCTGCTCTGGGTGTGCTACAGTGCCCTAGAGCTGAAAGGCACAACGTGCAGGCTTCTTTCCAAAGGGCGAGTTGGGCCCCAAAGCATCTTGCTTCCAGCTCTTTGGGACGCTAAGAAACAACTCGCTCTGCACAGTGCTCTTACAGCCAAACAGGAACATCTCTCACAAAGGAATGTGAAACGCTGTGTCTTTGCAGGCCTGACCTGGCTGAAGTAGAACTTCTGCTCTGGGTGTGCTACAGTGCCCTAGAGCTGAAAGGCACAACGTGCAGGCTTCTTCCCAAAGGGCGAGTTGGGCCCCAAAGCATCTTGCTTCCTTCTCTTTGGGAAGCTAAGAAACAACTCGCTCTGCACAGTGCTCTTACGGCCTACCGGGAACATCTCTTCCAAAGGCCTGTGAAACGCAGTTTCTTTGCTGGCCTGATCTGGGTGAAGTAGAACTTGAGCTCTGGGTGTGCTACATTGCAGTAGAGCTGAAAGGCACAACGTGCAGTCTTCTTTCCAAAGGGCGAGTTGGGCCCCAAAGCGTGTTGCTTCCAGCTCTTTGGGATGCTAAGAAACAACTCGCTATGCACAGTGCTCTTACAGCCTACCGGGAACATCTCTCACAAAGGAATGTGAAACGCTGTTTCTTTGCAGGCCTGACCTGGCTGAAGTAGAACTTCTGCTCTGGGTCTGCTACAATACCCTAGAGCTGAATGGCACAACGTGCAGGCTTCTTCCCAAAGGGCGAGTTGGGCTCCAAAGCATCTTGCTTCCAGGTCTTTGGGAAGCTAAGGAACAACTCGCTTTGCACAGTGCTCTTACAGCCTATCGGGAACATCTCTTACAAAAGTCTGTGAAAGGCACTTTCTTTGGAGGCCTGATATGGCTGAAGTAGAACTTCTGCTCTGGGTGTGCGAAATTGCCCTAGAGCTGAAAGGCACAACGTGCAGGCTTCTTTCCAAAGGGCGAGTTGGGCCCCAAAGCATCTTGCTTCCAGCTCTTTGGGAAGCTAAGAAACAACTCGCTCTGCCCAGTGCTCTTACACCCTACCGGGAACATCTCTTCCAAAGGCCTGTGAAACGCAGTTTCTTTGCAGGCCTGATCTGGCTGAAGTAGAACTTCTGCTCTGGGTGTGCTACATTGCCCTAGAGCTGAAAGGCACAACGTGCTGTCTTCTTTCCAAAGGGCGAGCTGGGCCTCAAAGCATCTTGCTTCCAGCTCTTTGGGAAGCTAAGAAACAACTCGCTCTGCACAGTGCTCTTACGGCCTACCGGGAACATCTCTTACAAAGGAATGTGAAACGCTGTTTCTTTGCAGGCCTGAACTGGCTGAAGTAGAACTTCTGCTCTGGGTGTGCTACAATGATCTAGAGATGAATGGCACAACGTGCCGGCTTCTTCCCAAAGGGCGAGTTGGGCTGCAAAGCATATTGCTTCCAGGTCTTTGGGAAGCTAAGAAACAACTCGCTTTGCACAGTGCTCTTACAGCCTATCGGGGACATCTCTTACAAAAGTCTGTGAAAGGCACTTTCTTTGGAGGCCTGATATGGCTGAAGTAGAACTTCTGCTCTGGGTGTGCTAAATTGCCCTAGAGCTGAAAGGCACAACGTGCAGGCTTCTTTCCAAAGGGCGAGTTGGGCCCCAAAGCATCTTGCTTCCAGCTCTTTGGGAAGCTAAGAAACAACTCGCTCTGCACAGTGCTCTTACAGCCTACCGGGAACATCTCTTTCAAAGGCCTGTGAAACGCAGTTTCTTTGCAGGCCTGATCTGGCTGAAGTAGAACTTCTGCTCTGGGTGTGCTACATTGCCCTAGAGCTGAAAGGCACAACGTGCAGGCTTCTTCCCAAAGGGCGAGTTGGGCCCCAAAGCATCTTGCTTCCAGCTCTGTGGGAAGCTAAGACACAACTCGCTCTGCACAGTGCTCATACAGCCTACCGGGAACATCTCTTACAAAGGCCTGTGAAACGCACTTTCTTTGCAGCCCTGATCTGGCTGAAGTAGAACTTCTGCTCTGGGTGTGCTACATTGCCCTAGAGATGAAAGGCACAACGTGCAGGCTTCTTTCCAAAGGGCGAGTTGGGCCCCAAATCATCTTGCTTCCAGCTCTTTCAGAAGCTAAGAAACAACTCGCTCTGCACAGTGCTCTTACACACTACCGGGAACATCTCTTCCAAAGGCCTGTGAAACGCAGTTTCTTTGCAGGCCTGATCTGGCTGAAGTAGAACTTCTGCTCTGGGTGTGCTACAGTGCCCTACAGCTGAAAGGCACAACGTGCCGGCTTCTATCCAAAGGGCGAGTTGGGCCCCAAAGCATCTTGCTTCCAGCTCCTTGGGAAGCTAAGAAACAACTCGCTCTGCACAGAGCTCTTACAGCCTACCGGGAACATCTGTTCCAAAGGCCTGTGAAACGCAGTTTCTTTGCAGGCCTGATCTGGGTGAAGTAGAACTTCTGCCCTGGGTGTGCTACATTGCCCTAGAGCTCAAAGGCACAACGTGCAGGCTTCTTTCCAAAGGGCGAGTTGGGCCCCAAAGCATCTTGCTTCCAGCTCTTTGGGAAGCCAAGAAAGAACTCCTTCTGCACAGTGCTCTTACAGCCTACCAGGGACATCTCTTCCAAAGGCCTGTGAAACGCAGTTTCTTTGCAGGCCTGATCTGGCTGAAGTAGAACTTCCGCTCTGGGTGTTCTACATTGCCCTAGAGCTGAAAGGCACAACGTGCAGGCTTCATTCCAAAGGGCGAGTTGGGGCCCAAAGCATCTTGCTTCCAGCTCTTTGGGAAGCTAAGAAACAACTCGCTGTGCACAGTGCTCTTACAGCCTACCGGGAACATCTCTCACAAAGGAATGTGAAACGATGTTTCTTTGCAGGCCTGACCTCGCTGAAGTAGAACTTCTGCTCTGGGTGTGCTACAGTGCCCTAGAGCTGAATGGCACAACGTGCCGGCTTCTTCCCAAAGGCCGAGTTGGGCTCCAAAGCATCTTGCTTCCATGTCTTTGGGAAGCTAAGAAACAACTCGCTTTGCACAGTGCTCTTACAGCCTACCGGGAACATCTCTTACAAAGGTCTGTGAAAGGCACTTTCTTTGGAGGCCTGATCTGGCTGAAGTAGAACTTCTGCTCTGGGTGTGCTACATTGCCCTAGAGCTGAAAGGCACAACGTGCAGGCTTCTTTCCAAAGGTCGAGTTGGTCCCCAAAGCATCTTGCTTCCAGCTCTTTGGGAAGCTAATAAACAACTCGCTCTGCACAGTGCTCTTACAGCCTACCGGGAACATCTCTTTCAAAGGCCTGTGAAACGCAGTTTCTTTGCAGGCCTGATCTGGCTGAAGTAGAACTTCTGCTCTGGGTGTGCTACATTGCCCTAGAGCTGAAAGGCACAACGTGCAGGCTTCTTCCCAAAGGGCGAGTTGGGCCCCAAAGCATCTTGCTTCCAGCTCTTTGGGAAGCTAAGAAACAACTCGCTCTGCACAGTGCTCTTACAGCCTACCGGGAACATCTCTTTCAAAGGCCTGTGAAACGCAGTTTCTTTGCAGGCCTGATCTGGCTGAAGTAGAACTTCTGCTCTGGGTGTGCTACATTGCCCTAGAGCTGAAAGGCACAACGTGCCGGCTTGTTTCCAAAGGGCGAGTTGGGTCCCAAAGCATCTTGCTTCCAGCTCTTTGGGAAGCTAAGAAACAACTCGCTCTGCACAGTGCTCTTACAGCCTAGTGGGAACATCTCTTCCAAAGGCCTGTGAAACGCAGTTTCTTTGCAGGCCTGATCTGGCTGAAGTAGAACTTCTGCTCTGGGTGTGCTACATTGCCCTAGAGCTGAAAGGCACAACGTGCAGGCTTCTTTCCAAAGGGCGAGTTGGGCCCCAAAGCATCTTAGTTCCAGCTCTTTGGGAAGCTAAGAAAGAACTCGCTCTGCACAGTGCTCTTACAGTCTACGGGGAACATCTGTTCCTAAGTCCTGTGAAACGCTGTTTCTTTGCAGGCCTGATCTGGCTGTAGTAGAACTTCTGCTCTGGGTGTGCTACATTGCCCTAGAGATGAAAGGCACAACGTGCAGGCTTCTTCCCAAAGGGCGAGTTGGGCTCCAAAGCATCTTGCTTCCAGGTCTTTGGGAAGCTAAGAAACAACTCGCTTTGCACAGTGCTCTTACAGCCTATCGGGAACATCTCTTACAAAAGTCTGTGAAAGGCACTTTCTTTGGAGGCCTGCTATGGCTGAAGTAGAACTTCTGCTCTGGGTGTGCTACAGTGCCCTAGAGCTGAAAGGCACAACGTGCAGGCTTCTTTCCAAAGGGCGAGTTGGGCCCCAAAGCATCTTGCTTCCAGCTCTTTGGGACGCTAAGAAACAACTCGCTCTGCACAGTGCTCTTACAGCCAAACAGGAACATCTCTCACAAAGGAATGTGAAACGCTGTGTCTTTGCAGGCCTGACCTGGCTGAAGTAGAACTTCTGCTCTGGGTGTGCTACAGTGCCCTAGAGCTGAAAGGCACAACGTGCAGGCTTCTTCCCAAAGGGCGAGTTGGGCCCCAAAGCATCTTGATTCCAGCTCTGTGGGAAGCTAAGAAACAACTCGCTCTGCACAGTGCTCATACAGCCTACCGGGAACATCTCTTACAAAGGCCTGTGAAACGCACTTTCTTTGCAGCCCTGACCTGCCTGAAGTAGAACTTCTGCTCTGGGTGTGCTACAGTGCCCTAGAGCTGAAAGGCACAACGTGCAGGCTTCTTTTCAAAGGGCGAGTTGGGCCCCAAAGCATCTTGCTTCCAGCTCTTTGGGAAGCTAAGAAACAACTCGCTCTGCCCAGTGCTCTTACACCCTACCGGGAACATCTCTTCCAAAGGCCTGTGAAACGCAGTTTCTTTGCAGGCCTGATCTGGCTGAAGTAGAACTTCTGCTCTGGGTGTGCTACAGTGCCCTAGAGCTGAAAGGGACAACGTGCAGGCTTCTTTCCAAAGGGCGAGTTGGGCCCCAAAGCATCTTGCTTCCAGCTCCTTGGGAAGCTAAGAGACAACTCGCTCTGCACAGAGCTGTTACAGCCTACCAGGAACATCTGTTCCTAAGTCCTGTGAAACGCAGTTTCTTTGCAGGCCTGATCTGGCTGAAGTAGAACTTCTGCTCTGGGTGTGCTACATTGCCCTAGAGCTGAAAGGCACAACGTGCAGGCTTCTTTCCAAACTCCGAGTTGGGCCCCAAAGCATCTTGCTTCCTTCTCTTTGGGAAGCTAAGAAACAACTCGCTCTGCACAGTGCTCTTACGGCCTACCGGGAACATCTCTTCCAAAGGCCTGTGAAACGCAGTTTCTTTGCTGGCCTGATCTGGCTGAAGTAGAACTTGAGCTCTGGGTGTGCTACATTGCAGTAGAGCTGAAAGGCACAACGTGCAGTCTTCTTTCCAAAGGGCGAGTTGGGCCCCAAAGCGTGTTGCTTCCAGCTCTTTGGGATGCTAAGAAACAACTCGCTATGCACAGTGCTCTTACAGCCTATCGGGAACATCTCTTACAAAAGTCTGTGAAAGGCACTTTCTTTGGAGGCCTGATATGGCTGAAGTAGAACTTCTGCTCTGGGTGTGCTACAGTGCCCTAGAGCTGAAAGGCACAACGTGCAGGCTTCTTTCCAAAGGGCGAGTTGGGCCCCAAAGCATCTTGCTTCCAGCTCTTTGGGACGCTAAGAAACAACTCGCTCTGCACAGTGCTCTTACAGCCAAACGGGAACATCTCTCACAAAGGAATGTGAAACGCTGTGTCTTTGCAGGCCTGACCTCGCTGAAGTAGAACTTCTGCTCTGGGTGTGCTACAGTGCCCTAGAGCTGAAAGGCACAACGTGCAGGCTTCTTCCCAAAGGGCGAGTTGGGCCCCAAAGCATCTTGATTCCAGCTCTGTGGGAAGCTAAGAAACAACTCGCTCTGCACAGTGCTCATACAGCCTACCGGGAACATCTCTTCCAAAGGCCTGTGAAACGCAGTTTCTTTGCAGGCCTGATCTGGCTGAAGTAGTTCTTGAGCTCTGGGTGTGCTACATTGCAGTAGAGCTGAAAGGCACAACGTGCAGTCTTCTTTCCAAAGGGCGAGTTGGGCCCCAAAGCGTCTTGCTTCCAGCTCTTTGGGATGCTAAGAAACAACTCGCTCTGCACAGTGCTCTTACAGCCTACCGGGAACATCTCTTACAAAGGAATGTGAAACGCTGTTTCTTTGCAGGCCTGATCTGGCTGAAGTAGAACTTCTGCTCTGGGTGTGCTACAATGATCTAGAGATGAATGGCACAACGTGCCGGCTTCTTCCCAAAGGGCGAGTTGGGCTCCAAAGCATATTGCTTCCAGGTCTTTGGGAAGCTAAGAAACAACTCGCTTTGCACCGTGCTCTTACAGCCTATCGGGGACATCTCTTACAATAGTCTGTGAAAGGCACTTTCTTTGGAGGCCTGATATGGCTGAAGTAGAACTTCTGCTCTGGGTGTGCTAAATTGCCCTAGAGCTGAAAGGCACAACGTGCAGGCTTCTTTCCAAAGGGCGAGTTGGGCCCCAAAGCATCTTGCTTCCAGCTCTTTGGGAAGCTAAGAAACAACTCGCTCTGCACAGTGCTCTTACAGCCTACCGGGAACATCTCTTTCAAAGGCCTGTGAAACGCAGTTTCTTTGCAGGCCTGATCTGGCTGAAGTAGAACTTCTGCTCTGGGTGTGCTACATTGCCCTAGAGCTGAAAGGCACAACGTGCCGGCTTGTTTCCAAAGGGCGAGTTGGGTCCCAAAGCATCTTGCTTCCAGCTCTTTGGGAAGCTAAGAAACAACTCGCTCTGCACAGTGCTCTTACAGCCTAGTGGGAACATCTCTTCCAAAGGCCTGTGAAACGCAGTTTCTTTGCAGGCCTGATCTGGCTGAAGTAGAACTTCTGCTCTGGGTGTGCTACATTGCCCTAGAGCTGAAAGGCACAACGTGCAGGCTTCTTTCCAAAGGGCGAGTTGGGCCCCAAAGCATCTTAGTTCCAGCTCTTTGGGAAGCTAAGAAAGAACTCGCTCTGCACAGTGCTCTTACAGTCTACGGGGAACATCTGTTCCTAAGTCCTGTGAAACGCTGTTTCTTTGCAGGCCTGATCTGGCTGTAGTAGAACTTCTGCTCTTGGTGTGCTACATTGCCCTAGAGATGAAAGGCACAACGTGCAGGCTTCTTCCCAAAGGGCGAGTTGGGCTCCAAAGCATCTTGCTTCCAGGTCTTTGGGAAGCTAAGAAACAACTCGCTTTGCACAGTGCTCTTACAGCCTATCGGGAACATCTCTTACAAAAGTCTGTGAAAGGCACTTTCTTTGGAGGCCTGATATGGCTGAAGTAGAACTTCTGCTCTGGGTGTGCTACAGTGCCCTAGAGCTGAAAGGCACAACGTGCAGGCTTCTTTCCAAAGGGCGAGTTGGGCCCCAAAGCATCTTGCTTCCAGCTCTTTGGGACGCTAAGAAACAACTCGCTCTGCACAGTGCTCTTACAGCCAAACGGGAACATCTCTCACAAAGGAATGTGAAACGCTGTGTCTTTGCAGGCCTGACCTGGCTGAAGTAGAACTTCTGCTCTGGGTGTGCTACAGTGCCCTAGAGCTGAAAGGCACAACGTGCAGGCTTCTTCCCAAAGGGCGAGTTGGGCCCCAAAGCATCTTGATTCCAGCTCTGTGGGAAGCTAAGAAACAACTCGCTCTGCACAGTGCTCATACAGCCTACCGGGAACATCTCTTACAAAGGCCTGTGAAACGCACTTTCTTTGCAGCCCTGACCTGCCTGAAGTAGAACTTCTGCTCTGGGTGTGCTACAGTGCCCTAGAGCTGAAAGGCACAACGTGCAGGCTTCTTTTCAAAGGGCGAGTTGGGCCCCAAAGCATCTTGCTTCCAGCTCTTTGGGAAGCTAAGAAACAACTCGCTCTGCCCAGTGCTCTTACACCCTACCGGGAACATCTCTTCCAAAGGCCTGTGAAACGCAGTTTCTTTGCAGGCCTGATCTGGCTGAAGTAGAACTTCTGCTCTGGGTGTAGTACAGTGCCCTAGAGCTGAAAGGGACAACGTGCAGGCTTCTTTCCAAAGGGCGAGTTGGGCCCCAAAGCATCTTGCTTCCAGCTCCTTGGGAAGCTAAGAGACAACTCGCTCTGCACAGAGCTGTTACAGCCTACCAGGAACATCTGTTCCTAAGTCCTGTGAAACGCAGTTTCTTTGCAGGCCTGATCTGGCTGAAGTAGAACTTCTGCTCTGGGTGTGCTACATTGCCCTAGAGCTGAAAGGCACAACGTGCAGGCTTCTTTCCAAACTCCGAGTTGGGCCCCAAAGCATCTTGCTTCCTTCTCTTTGGGAAGCTAAGAAACAACTCGCTCTGCACAGTGCTCTTACGGCCTACCGGGAACATCTCTTCCAAAGGCCTGTGAAACGCAGTTTCTTTGCTGGCCTGATCTGGCTGAAGTAGAACTTGAGCTCTGGGTGTGCTACATTGCAGTAGAGCTGAAAGGCACAACGTGCAGTCTTCTTTCCAAAGGGCGAGTTGGGCCCCAAAGCGTGTTGCTTCCAGCTCTTTGGGATGCTAAGAAACAACTCGCTATGCACAGTGCTCTTACAGCCTACCGGGAACATCTCTCACAAAGGAATGTGAAACGCTGTTTCTTTGCAGGCCTGACCTGGCTGAAGTAGAACTTCTGCTCTGGGTGTGCTACATTGCCCTAGAGATGAAAGGCACAACGTGCAGGCTTCTTTCCAAAGGGCGAGTTGAGCCCCAAAGCATCTTGCTTCCAGCTCTTTGGGAAGCTAAGAAACAACTCGCTCTGCTCAGTGCTCTTACAGCCTACCGGGAACATCTCTTCCAAAGACCTGTGAAACGCAGTTTCTTTGCAGGCCTGATCTGACTGAAGTAGAACTTGAGCTCTGGGTGTGCTACATTGCACTAGAGCTGAAAGGCACAACGTGCAGGCTTCTTTCCAAAGGGCGAGTTGGGCCACAAAGCATCTTGCTTCCAGCTCTTTGGGACGCTAAGAAACAACTCGCTCTGCACAGGGCTCTTACAGCCAAACGGGAACATCTCTCACAAAGGAATGTGAAACGCTGTGTCTTTGCAGGCCTGACCTGGCTGAAGTAGAACTTCTTCTCTGGGTGTGCTACAGTGCCCTAGAGCTGAAAGGCACAACGTGCAGGCTTCTTTCCAAAGGGCGAGTTGGGCCCCAAAGCATCTTGATTCCAGCTCCTTGGGAAGCTAAGAAACAACTCGCTCTGCACAGTGCTCTTACAGCCTATCGGGGACATCTCTTACAAAGGTCTGTGAAAGGCACTGTCTTTGGAGGCCTGATATGGCTGAAGTAGAACTTCTGCTCTGGGTGTGCTACATTGCCCTAGAGCTGAAAGGCACAACGTGCAGTCTTCCTTCAAAAGGGCGAGTTGGGCCCCAAAGCATCTTGCTTCCAGCTCTTTGGGAAGCTAAGAAACAACTCGCTCTGCACAGTGCTCTTACAGCCTACCGGGAACATCTCTTCCAAAGGCCTGTGGAACGCAGTTTCTTTGCAGGCCTGATCTGGCTGAAGTAGAACTTCTGCTCTGGGTGTGCTACATTGCCCTAGAGCTGAAAGGCACAACGTGCAGGCTTCTTTCCAAAGGGCGAGTTGAGCCCCAAAGCATCTTGCTTCCAGCTCTTTGGGAAGCTAAGAAACAACTCGCTCTGCTCAGTGCTCTTACAGCCTACCGGGAACATCTCTTCCAAAGACCTGTGAAACGCAGTTTCTTTGCAGGCCTGATCTGACTGAAGTAGAACTTGAGCTCTGGGTGTGCTACATTGCACTAGAGCTGAAAGGCACAACGTGCAGGCTTCTTTCCAAAGGGCGAGTTGGGCCCCAAAGCATCTTGCTTCCAGCTCTTTGGGATGCTAAGAAACAACTCGCTCTGCACAGTGCTCTTACAGCCAAAAGGGAACATCTCTCACAAAGGAATGTGAAACGCTGTGTCTTTGCAGGCCTGACCTGGCTGAAGTAGAACTTCTGCTCTTGGTGTGCTAAAGTGCCCTAGAGCTGAAAGGCACAACGTGCAGGCTTCTTTCCAAAGGGCGAGTTGGGCCCCAAAGCATCTTGATTCCAGCTCTGTGGGAAGCTAAGAAACAACTCGCTCTGCACAGTGCTCATACAGCCTACCGGGAACATCTCTTCCAAAGGCCTGTGAAACGCAGTTTCTTTGCAGGCCTGATCTGGCTGAAGTAGAACTTCTGCTCTGGGTGTGCTACAGTGCCCTAGAGCTGAAAGGGACAACGTGCAGGCTTCTTTCCAAAGGGCGAGTTGGGCCCCAAAGCATCTTGCTTCCAGCTCCTTGGGAAGCTAAGAAACAACTCGCTCTGCACAGAGCTGTTACAGCCTACCAGGAACATCTGTTCCTAAGTCCTGTGAAACGCAGTTTCTTTGCAGGCCTGATCTGGCTGAAGTATAACTTGAGCTCTGGGTGTGCTACATTGCACTAGAGCTGAAAGGCACAACGTGCAGGCTTCTTTCCAAAGGGCGAGTTGGGCCCCAAAGCATCTTGCTTCCAGCTCTTTGGGACGCTAAGAAACAACTCGCTCTGCACAGGGCTCTTACAGCCAAACGGGAACATCTCTCACAAAGGAATGTGAAACGCTGTGTCTTTGCAGGCCTGACCTGGCTGAAGTAGATCTTCTTCTCTGGGTGTGCTACAGTGCCCTAGAGCTGAAAGGCACAACGTGCAGGCTTCTTTCCAAAGGGCGAGTTGGGCCCCAAAGCATCTTGCTTCCAGCTCTTTGGGACGCTAAGAAACAACTCGCTCTGCACAGTGCTCTTACAGCCAAATGGGAACATCTCTCACAAAGGAATGTGAAACGCTGTGTCTTTGCAGGCCTGACCTGGCTGAAGTAGAACTGCTGCTCTGGGTGTGCTACAATGATCTAGAGATGAATGGCACATCGTGCCGGCTTCTTCCCAAAGGGCGAGTTGGGCTCCAAAGCATATTGCTTCCAGGTCTTTGGGAAGCTAAGAAACAACTCGCTTTGCACAGTGCTCTTACAGCCTATCGGGGACATCTCTTACAAAGGTCTGTGAAAGGCACTTTCTTTGGAGGCCTGATATGGCTGAAGTAGAACTTCTGCTCTGGGTGTGCTACATTGCCCTAGAGCTGAAAGGCACAACGTGCAGTCTTCCTTCAAAAGGGCGAGTTGGGCCCCAAAGCATCTTGCTTCCAACTCTTTGGGAAGCTAAGAAACAACTCGCTCTGCACAGTGCTCTTACAGCCTACCGGGAACATCTCTTCCAAAGGCCTGTGGAACGCAGTTTCTTTGCAGGCCTGATCTGGCTGAAGTAGAACTTCTGCTCTGGGTGTGCTACATTGCCCTAGAGCTGAAAGGCACAACGTGCAGGCTTCTTTCCAAAGGGCGAGTTGAGCCCCAAAGCATCTTGATTCCAGCTCTTTGGGAAGCTAAGAAACAACTCGCTCTGCTCAGTGCTCTTACAGCCTACCGGGAACATCTCTTCCAAAGACCTGTGAAACGCAGTTTCTTTGCAGGCCTGATCTGACTGAAGTAGAACTTGAGCTCTGGGTGTGCTACGTTGCACTAGAGCTGAAAGGCACAACGTGCAGGCTTCTTTCCAAAGGGCGAGTTGGGCCCCAAAGCATCTTGCTTCCAGCTCTTTGGGATGCTAAGAAACAACTCGCTCTGCACAGTGCTCTTACAGCCAAAAGGGAACATCTCTCACAAAGGAATGTGAAACGCTGTGTCTTTGCAGGCCTGACCTGGCTGAAGTAGAACTTCTGCTCTTGGTGTGCTAAAGTGCCCTAGAGCTGAAAGGCACAACGTGCAGGCTTCTTCCCAAAGGGCGAGTTGGGCCCCAAAGCATCTTGATTCCAGCTCTGTGGGAAGCTAAGAAACAACTCGCTCTGCACAGTGCTCATACAGCCTACCGGGAACATCTCTTACAAAGGCCTGTGAAACGCACTTTCTTTGCAGCCCTGACCTGCCTGAAGTAGAACTTCTGCTCTGGGTGTGCTACAGTGCCCTAGAGCTGAAAGGCACAACGTGCAGGCTTCTTTCCAAAGGGCGAGTTGGGCCCCAAAGCATCTTGCTTCCAGCTCTTTGGGAAGCTAAGAAACAACTCGCTCTGCACAGTGCTCTTACACCCTACCGGGAACGTCTCTTCCAAAGGCCTGTGAAACGCAGTTTCTTTGCAGGCCTGATCTGGCTGAAGTAGAACTTCTGCTCTGGGTGTGCTACAGTGCCCTAGAGCTGAAAGGGACAACGTGCAGGCTTCTTTCCAAAGGGCGAGTTGGGCCCCAAAGCATCTTGCTTCCAGCTCCTTGGGAAGCTAAGAAACAACTCGCTCTGCACAGAGCTGTTACAGCCTACCAGGAACATCTGTTCCTAAGTCCTGTGAAACGCAGTTTCTTTGCAGGCCTGATCTGGCTGAAGTAGAACTTCTGCTCTGGGTGTGCTACATTGCCCTAGAGCTGAAAGGCACAACGTGCAGGCTTCTTTCCAAACTCCGAGTTGGGCCCCAAAGCATCTTGCTTCCTTCTCTTTGGGAAGCTAAGAAACAACTCGCTCTGCACAGTGCTCTTACGGCCTACCGGGAACATCTCTTCCAAAGGCCTGTGAAACGCAGTTTCTTTGCTGGCCTGATCTGGCTGAAGTAGAACTTGAGCTCTGGGTGTGCTACATTGCAGTAGAGCTGAAAGGCACAACGTGCAGTCTTCTTTCCAAAGGGCAAGTTGGGCCCCAAAGCGTGTTGCTTCCAGCTCTTTGGGATGCTAAGAAACAACTCGCTCTGCACAGTGCTCTTACAGCCTACCGGGAACATCTCTCACAAAGGAATGTGAAACGCTGTTTCTGTGCAGGCCTGACCTGGCTGAAGTAGAACTTCTGCTCTGGGTGTGCTACAATGCCCTAGAGCTGAATGGCACAACGTGCAGGCTTCTTCCCAAAGGGCGAGTTGGGCTCCAAAGCATCTTGCTTCCAGGTCTTTGGGAAGCTAAGAAACAACTCGCTTTGCACAGTGCTCTTACAGCCTATCGGGAACTCTCTTACAAAAGTCTGTGAAAGGCACTTTCTTTGGAGGCCTGATATGGCTGAAGTAGAACTTCTGCTCTGGGTGTGCTACATTGCCCTAGAGCTGAAAGGCACAACGTGCAGGCTTCTTTCCAAAGGGCGAGTTGGGCCCCAAAGCATCTTGCTTCCAGCTCTTTGGGAAGCTAAGAAACAACACGCTCTGCCCAGTGCTCTTACACCCTATTGGGAACATCTCTTCCAAAGGCCTGTGAAACGCAGTTTCTTTGCAGGCCTGATCTGGCTGAAGTAGAACTTCTGCTCTGGGTGTGCTACATTGCCCTAGAGCTGAAAGGCACAACGTGCTGTCTTCTTTCCAAAGGGCGTGCTGGGCCTCAAAGCATCTTTCTTCCAGCACTTTGGGAAGCTAAGAAACAACTCGCTCTGCACAGTGCTCTTACGGCCTACCGGGAACATCTCTTCCAAAGGCCTGTGAAACGCAGTTTCTTTGCAGGCCTGATCTGGCTGAAGTAGAACTTGAGCTCTGGGTGTGCTACATTGCAGTAGAGCTGAAAGGCACAACGTGCAGGCTTCTTTCCAAAGGGCGAGTTGGGCCCCAAATCATCTTGCTTCCAGCTCTTTCGGAAGCTAAGAAACAACTCGCTCTGCACAGTGCTCTTACACACTACCGGGAACATCTCTTCCAAAGGCCTGTGAAACGCAGTTTCTTTGCAGGCCTGATCTGGCTGAAGTAGAACTTCTGCTCTGGGTGTGCTACAGTGCCCTAGAGCTGAAAGGCACAACCTGTCGGCTTCTTTCCAAAGGGCGAGTTGGGCCCCAAAGCATCTTGCTTCCAGCTCCTTGGGAAGCTAAGAAACAACTCGCTCTGCACAGAGCTCTTACAGCCTACCGGGAACATCTGTTCCTAAGGCCTGTGAAACGCAGTTTCCTGGCAGGCCTGATCTGGCTGAAGTAGAACTTCTGCCCTGGGTGTGCTACATTCCCCTAGAGCTCAAAGGCACAACGTGCAGGCTTCTTTCCAAAGGGCGAGTTGGGCCTCAAAGCATCTTGCTTCCAGCTCTTTGGGAAGCTAAGAAACAACTCGCTCTGCACAGTGCTCTTACAGCCTACCGGGAACATCTCTTCCAAAGGCCTGTGAAACGCAGTTTCTTTGCAGGCCTGATCTGGCTGAAGTAGAACTTGAGCTCTGGGTGTGCTACACTGCAGTAGAGCTGAAAGGCACAACGTGCAGGCTTCTTTCCAAAGGGCGAGTTGGGCCCCAAGGCGTCTTGCTTCCAGCTCTTTGGGGCGCTAAGAAACAACTCGCTCTGCACAGTGCTCTTACAGCCTACCGGGAACATCTCTCACAAAGGAAGGTGAAACGCACTTTCTTTGCAGCCCTGATCTGTCTGAAGTAGAACTTCTGCTCTGGGTGTGCTACCTTGCCCTAGAGCTGAAAGGCACAACGTGCAGGCTTCTTTCCAAAGGGCGAGTTGGGCCCCAAAGCATCTTGCTTCCAGCTCTTTGGGAAGCTAAGAAACAACTCGCTCTGCACAGTGCTCTTACAGCCTACCGGGAACATCTCTTCCAAAGGCCTGTGAGACACACTTTCTTTGCAGGCCTGATCTGGGTGAAGTAGAACTTCTGCTCTGGGTGTGCTACATTGCCCTAGAGCTGAAAGGCACAACGTGCAGGCTTCTTTCCAAAGGGCGAGTTGCGCCCCAAAGCATCTTGCTTCCAGCTCTTTGGGAAGCTGAGAAACAACTCGCTCTGCACAGTGCTCTTACAGCCTACCGGGAACATCTCTTCCAAAGTCCTGTGAAACGCAGTTTCTTTGCAGGCCTGATCTGGCTGAAGTAGAACTTCTGCTCTGGGTGTGCTACAGTGCCCTAGAGCTGAAAGGCAGAACTTGCAGGCTTCTATCCAAAGGGCGAGTTGGGCCCCAAAGCATCTTGATTCCAGCTCTTTGGGAATCTAAGAAACAACTCGCTCTGCACAGTGCTCTTACAGCCTACCGGGAACATCTCTTCCAAAGGCCTGTGAAATGCAGTTTCTTTGCAGGCCTGATCTGGCGGAAGTAGAACTTCTGCTCTGGGTGTGCTACATTGCCCTAGAGCTGAAAGGCACAACGTGCAGGCTTCTTTCCAAAGGGCGAGTTGGGCCCCAAAGCATCTTGCTTCCAGCTCTTTGGGAAGGTAACAATCAACTCGCTCTGAACAGTGCTCTTACAGCCTACCAAGAGCATCTCTTCCAAAGGCCTGTGAAACGCAGTTTCTTTGCAGGCCTGATATGGGTGAAGTAGAACTTCTGCTCTGGGTGTGCTACATTGCCCTAGAGCTGAAAGGCACAACGTGCAGGCTTCTTTCCAAAGGGCGAGTTGGGCGCCAAAGCATCTTGCTTCCAGCTCTTTGGGAAGCTAAGAAACAACTCGCTCTGCACAGTGCTCTTACAGCCTACCGGGAACATCTCTTCCAAAGGCCTGTGAAACGCAGTTTCTTTGCAGGCCTGATCTGGCTGAAGTAGAACTTCTGCTCTGGGTGTGCTACAGTGCCCTAGAGCTGAAAGGCAGAACTTGCAGGCTTCTATCCAATGGGCGAGTTGGGCCCCAAAGCATCTTCCTTCCGGCTCCTTGGGAAGCTAAGAAACAACTCGCTCTGCACAGAGCTCTTACAGCCTACCAGGAACATCACTTCCAAAGTCCTGTGAAAGGCAGTTTCTTTGCAGGCCTGATCTGGCGGAAGTAGAACTTCTGATCTGGGTGTGCTACATTGCCCTAGAGCTGAAAGGCACAACGTGCAATCTTCTTTCCAAAGGGCGAGTTGGAAACCAAAGCATCTTGCTTCCAGCTCTTTGGGAAGCTAAGAAACAACTCGCTCTGCACAGTGCTCTTACAGCCTACCGGGACCATCTTTTCCAAAGGCCTATGAAACGCAGTTTCTTTGCAGGCCTGATCTGGCTGAAGTAGAACTTCTGCTCTGGGTGTGCTACCTTGCCCTAGAGCTGAAAGGCACAACGTGCAGGCTTCTTTCCAAAGGGCGAGTTGGGCCCCAAAGCATCTTGCTTCCAGCTCTTTGGGAAGCTAAGAGACAACTCGCTCTGCACAGTGCTCTTACAGCCTACCGGGAACATCTCTTCCAAAGGCCTGTGAAATGCAGTTTCTTTGCAGGCCTGAGGTGGCCGAAGTAGAACTTCTGCTCTGGGTGTGCTACATTGCCCTAGAGCTGAAAGGCACAACATGGTGGCTTCTTTCCAAAGTGCGAGTTGGGCCCCAAAGCATCTTGCTTCCAGCTCTTTGGGAAGCTAAGAAACAAGTCGCTCTGCACAGAGCTCTTACAGCCTACAGGGAACATCTCTTCCAAAGGCCTGTGAAACGCAGTTTCTTTGCAGGCCTGATCTGGCTGAAGTAGAACTTCTGCTCTGGGTCTGCTACATTGCCCTAGAGCTGAAAGGCACAACGTGCAGGCTTCTTTAAACAGGGCGAGTTGGGCCCCAAAGCATCTTGCTTCCTGCTCTTTGGGAAGCTAAGAAACAACTCCCTCTGCACAGTGCTATTACAGCCTACCGGGAACACCTCTTACAAAGGCCTGTGAAACGCAGTTTCTTTGCAGGCCTGATCTGTCGGAAGTAGAACTTCTGCACTGGGGGTGCTACATTGCCCTAGAGCTGAAAGGCACAACGTGCAGGCTTCTTTCCAAAGGGCGAGTTGGGACCCAAAGCATCTTGCTTCCAGCTCTTTGGGAAGCTAAGAAACAACTCGCTCTGCACAGTGCTCTTACAGCCTACCGGGAACATCTCTTCCAAAGGCCTGTGAAACGGAGTTTCTTTGCATGCCTGACCTGGCTGAAGTAGAACTTCTGCTCTGGGTGTGGTACATTGCACTAGAGGTGAAAGGCACAACGTGCTCGCTTCTTTCCAAAGGGCAAGTTGGACCCCAAAGCATCTCACTTAGAGCTCTTTGGGAAGCTAAGAAACAACTCGCACAGCACAGTGCTCTGACACCCTACCGGGACCATCTCTTCCAAAGGCCTGTGAAACGCAGTTTCTTTGCAGGCCTGATCTGGCTGAAGTAGGACTTCTGCTCTGGGTGTGCTACATTGCCATAGAGCTGAGAGGCACAACGTGCAGGCTTCTCTCGAAAGCGCGAGTTGGGCCCCAAAGCATCTTGCTTCCAGCTCTTTGGGAAGCTAAGAAACAACTCGCTCTGCACAGTGCTCTTACAGCCTAACGTTAACATCTCTTCCAAAGGCCTGTGAAATGCAGTTTCTTTGCAGGCCTGATCTGGCTGAAGTAGACCTTCTGCTCTGGGTGTGCTACATTGCCCTAGAGCTGAAAGGCACAACGTGCAGGCTTCTTTCCAGAGGGCGAGTTGGGCCCCAAAGCATCTTGCGTCCAGATCTTTGGGAAGCTAAGAAACAACTCGCTCTGCACAGTGCTCTTACAGCCTACGGTGAACATCTCTACCAAAGGCCTGTGAAACGCAGTTTCTTTGCAGGCCTGATCTGGCTGAAGTAGAACTTCTGCTCTGGGTGTGCTACCTTGCCCTAGAGCTGAAAGGCACAACGTGCAGGCTTCTTTCCAAAGGGCGAGTTGCGCCCCAAAGCATCTTGCTTCCAGCTCTTTGGGAAGCTAAGAAACAACTCGCTCTGCACAGTGCTCTTACAGCCTACCGGGAACATCTCTTCCAAAGGCCTGTGAAACGCAGTTTCTTTTCAGTCCTGATCTGGCTGAAGTAGAAGTTCTGCCTAGGTGTGCTACATTGCCATAGAGCTGAAAGGCACAACGTGCAGGCTTCTTCCCAAAGGGCGAGTTGGGCCCCAAAGCGTCTTGATTCCAGCTCTGTGGGAAGCTAAGAAACAACTCGCTCTGCACACTGCTCATACAGCCTACCGGGAACATCTCTTACAAAGGCTTGTGAAACGCACTTTCTTTGCAGCCCTGATCTGTCTGAAGTAGAACTTCTGCTCTGGGTGTGCTACATTGCCCAAGAGCTGAAAGGCACAACGTGCAGGCTTCTTTCCAAAGGGCGAGTTGGGCCCCAAAGCATCTTGCTTCCAGCTCTTTGGGAAGCTAAGAAACAACTCGCTCTGCACAGTGCTCTTACACTCTACTGGGAACATCTCTTCCAAAGGCCTGTGAAACGGAGTTTCTTTGCAGGCCTCATCTGGCTGAAGTAGAGCTTCTGCCCTGGGTGTGCTTCATTGCCCTAGAGCTGAAAGGCACAACGTGCAGGCTTCTTTCCAAAGGGCGAGTTGGGCCCCAAAGCATCTTGCTTCCAGCTCTTTGGGATGCTAAGAATCAACTCGCTCTGCACAGTGCTCTTACAGCCCACCGGGAACATCTCGTCCTAAGGCCTGTGAAACGCAGTTTCTTTGCATTCCTGATCTGGCTGAAGTAGAACTTCTGCTCTGGGTCTGCTACATTGCCCTAGAGCTGAAAGGCACAACGTGCAGGCTTCTTTCCAAAGGGCGAGTTGGGCCCCAACGCATCTTGCTTCCAGCTCTTTGGGAAGCTAAGAAACAACTCGCTCTGCACAGTGCTCTTACAGCCTACCGGGAACATCTCTTCCAAAGGCCTGTGAAACGCAGTTTCTTTGCAGGCCTGATCTGATTGAAGTAGAACTTCTGCTCTGGGTGTGCTACATTGCCCTAGAGCTGAAAGGCACAACGTGCAGGCTTCTTTAAACAGGGCGAGTTGGGCCCCAAAGCATCTTGCGTCCAGATCTTTGGGAAGCTAAGAAACAACTCGCTCAGCACAGTGCTCTTACAGCCTACCGGGAACATCTCTTACAATGGCCTGCGAAACGCACTTTCATTGCAGCCTGATCTGGCTGAAGTAGAACTTCAGCTCTGGGTGTGCTACATTTCCTAGAGCTGAAAGGGACAACGTGCAGGGTCTTTCCAAAGGGCGAGTTGGGCCCCAAAGCATCTTGCTTCCAGCTCTTTGGGAAGCTAAGAAACAAGTCGCTCTGCACAGTGCTCTTACAGCCTACCGGGAACATCTCTTCCAAGGCCTGTGAAACGCAGTTTCTTTGCAGTCCTGATCTGGCTGAAGTAGAACTTCTGCTCTGGGTGTGCTACATTGCCCTAGAGCTGAAAGGCACAACGTCCAGGCTTCTTTCCAAAGGGCGAGTTGGACCCCAAAGCATCCTACTTCCAGCTCTTTGGGAAGCTAAGAAACAACTCGCTCAGCACAGTGCTCTTACACCCTACCGGGACCATCTCTTCCAAAGGCCTGTGACACGCAGTTTCTTTGCAGGCCTGATCTGGCTGAAGTAGGACTTCTGCCCTGGGTGTGCTACATTGCCCTAGAGCTGAAAGGCACAACGTGCAGGCTTCTTTCCAAAGGGAGAGTTGGGCCCCAAAGAATCTTGCTTCCAGCTCTTTGGGAAGCTAAGAAACAACTCGCTCAGCACAGTGCTCTTACAGCCTACCGGGACAATCTCTTCCAAAGGCCTGTGAAACGCACTTTCATTGCAGCCTGATCTGGCTGAAGTAGAACTTCAGCTCTGGGTGTGCTACATTGCCTAGAGCTGAAAGGCACAACGTGCAGGCTTCTTTCCAAAGGGCGAGTTGGGCCCCAAAGCATCTTGCTTCCAGCTCTTTGGGAAGCTAAGAAACAACTCGCTCTGCACAGTGCTCTTACAGACTACCGGGAACATCTCTTCCAAATGCCTGTGAAATGCAGTTTCTTTGCAGGCCTGAGGTGGCCGAAGTAGAACTTCTGCTCTGGGTGTGCTACATTGCCCTAGAGCTGAAAGGCACAACGTGGTGTCTTCTTTCCAAAGTGCGAGTTGGGCCCCAAAGCATCTTGCTTCCAGCTCTTTGGGAAGCTATGAAACAACTCGCTCTGCACAGAGCTCTTACAGCCTCACGGGAGCATCTCTTCCAAAGCACTGTGAAACGCAGTTTCTTTGCAGGCCTGATCTGGCTGAAGTAGAACTTCAGCTCTGGGTGTGCTATATTGCCCTAGAGCTGAAAGGCACAACGCGCAGGCTTATTTCCAAAGGGCGAGTTGGGCCCCAAAGCATCTTGCTTCCAGCTCTTTGGGAAGCTAAGAAACAGCTCGCTCTGCACAGTGCTCTTACAGCCTACCGGGAACATCTCTTCCAAAGGCCTGTGAAACGCAGTTTCTTTGCAGGCCTGATCTGGCTGAAGTAGAACTTCTGCTCTGGGTGTGCTACATTGCCCTAGAGCTGAAAGGCACAACGTGCAGGCTTCTTTCCAAAGGGCGAGTTGGGCCCCAAAGCATCTTGCTTCCAGCTCTTTGGGAAGCTAACAATCAACTCGCTCTGCACAGTACTCTTACAGCCTACCGGGAACATCTCTTCCAAAGGCCTGTGAAACGCAGTTTCTTTGCAGGCCTGATCTGGCGGAAGTAGAACTTCTGATCTGGGTGTGCTACATTGCCCTAGAGCTGAAAGGCACAACGTGCAGGCTTCTTTCCAAAGGGCGAATTGGGCCCCAAAGCATCTTGATTCCAGATCTTTGGGAAGCTAAGAAACAACTCGCTCTGCACAGTGCTCTTACAGCATACCGGGAACATCTCTTCCAAAGGCATGTGAAATGCAGTTTATTGGCAGGCCTGATCTGGCGGAAGTAGAACTTCTGCTCTGGGTGTGCTACATTGCCCTAGAGCTGAAAGGCACAACGTGCAGGCTTCTTTCCAAAGGGCGAGTTGGGCCCCAGAGCATCTTGCTTCCAGCTCTTTGGGAAGGTAACAATCAACTCGCTCTGAACAGTGCTCTTACAGCCTACCGGGAACATCTCTTCCAAAGGCCTGTGAAACGCAGTTTCTTTGCAGGCCTGAGCTGGCTGAAGTAGAACTTCTGCTCTGGGTGTGCTACATTGCCCTAGAGCTGAAAGGCACAACGTGCAGGCTTCTTTCCAAAGCCCGAGTTGGGCCCCAAAGCGTGTTGCTTCCAGCTCCTTGGGAAGCTAAGAAACAACTCGCTCTGCACAGTGCTCTTACAGCCTACCGGGAACATCTCTTCCAAAGGCCTGTGAGACACACTTTCTTTGCAGGCCTGATATGGCTGAAGTAGAACTTCTGCTCTGGGTGTGCTACATTGCCCTAGAGCTGAAAGGCACAACGTGCAGGCTTCTTTCCAAACTCCGAGTTGGGCCCCAAAGCATCTTGCTTCCATCTCTTTGGGAAGCCAAGAAACAACTCGCTCTGCACAGTGCTCTTACAGCCTACCGGGAACATCTCTTCCAAAGGCCTGTGAGACACACTTTCTTTGCAGGCCTGATCTGGCTGAAGTAGAACTTCTGCTCTGGGTGTGCTACATTGCCCTAGAGCTGAAAGTCACAACGTGCAGGCTTCTTTCCAAAGGGCGAGTTGGGCCCCAAAGCATCTTGCTTCCAGCTCTTTGGGAAGCTGAGAAACAACTCGCTCTGCACAGTGCTCTTACAGCCTACCGGGAACATCTCTTCCAAAGTCCTGTGAAACGCTGTTTCTTTGCAGGCCTGATCTGGCTGAAGTAGAACTTCTGCTCTGGGTGTGCTACATTGCCCTAGAGCTGAAAGGCACAACGTGCAGGCTTCTTCCCAAAGGGCGAGTTGGGCCCCAAAGCATCTTGCTTCCAGCTCTTTGGGAAGCTGAGAAACAACTCGCTCTGCACAGTGCTCTTACAGCCTACCGGGAACATCTCTTCCAAAGGCCTGTGAAACGCAGTTTCTTTGCAGGCCTGATCTGGCTGAAGTAGGACTTCTGCCCTGGGTGTGCTACATTGCCCTAGAGCTGAAAGGCACAACGTGCAGGCTTCTTTCCAAAGGGAGAGTTGGGCCCCAAAGAATCTTGCTTCCAGCTCTTTGGGAAGCTAAGAAACAACTCGCTCAGCACAGTGCTCTTACAGCCTACCGGGACAATCTCTTCCAAAGGCCTGTGAAACGCACTTTCATTGCAGCCTGATCTGGCTGAAGTAGAACTTCAGCTCTGGGTGTGCTACATTGCCTAGAGCTGAAAGGCACAACGTGCAGGCTTCTTTCCAAAGGGCGAGTTGGGCCCCAAAGCATCTTGCTTCCAGCTCTTTGGGAAGCTGAGAAACAACTCGCTCTGCACAGTGCTCTTACAGCCTACCGGGAACATCTCTTACAAAGGCCTGTGAAACGCTGTTTCTTTGCAGGCCTGACCTGGATGAAGTAGAACTTCTGCTCTGGGTGTGCTACATTGCCCTAGAGCTGAAAGGAACAACGTGCAATCTTCTTTACAAAGGGCGAGTTGGACCCCAAAGCATCTTGCTTCCAGCTCTTTGGGAAGCTAAGAAACAACTCGCTCTGCACAGTGCTCTTACAGCCTACCGGGAACATCTCTTCCAAATGCCTGTGAAATGCAGTTTCTTTGCAGGCCTGAGGTGGCCGAAGTAGAACTTCTGCTCTGGGTGTGCTACATTGCCGTAGAGCTGAAAGGCACAACGTGGTGTCTTCTTTCCAAAGTGCGAGTTGGGCCCCAAAGCATCTTGCTTCCAGCTCTTTGGGAAGCTAAGAAACAACTCGCTGTGCACAGTGCTCTTACAGCCTACCGGGAACATCTCTTCCAAAGTCCTGTGAAACGCAGTTTCTTTGCAGGCCTGATCTGGCTGAAGTAGAACTTCTCCTCTGGGTGTGCTACAGTGCCCTAGAGATGAAAGGCACAACGTGCAGGTTTCTTTCCAAAGGGCGAGTTGGGCCCCAAAGCATCTTGCTTCCAGCTCTTTGGGAAGCTATGAAACAACTCGCTCTGCACAGAGCTCTTACAGCCTCACGGGAGCATCTCTTCCAAAGCACTGTGAAACGCAGTTTCTTTGCAGGCCTGATCTGGCTGAAGTAGAACTTCAGCTCTGGGTGTGCTATATTGCCCTAGAGCTGAAAGGCACAACACGCAGGCTTATTTCCAAAGGGCGAGTTGGGCCCCAAAGCATCTTGCTTCCAGCTCTTTGGGAAGCTAAGAAACAGCTCGCTCTGCACAGTGCTCTTACAGCCTACCGGGAACATCTCTTCCAAAGGCCTGTGAAACGCAGTTTCTTTGCAGGCCTGATCTGGCTGAAGTAGAACTTATGCTCTGGGTGTGCTACATTGCCCTAGAGCTGAAAGGCACAACGTGCAGGCTTCTTTCCAAAGGGCGAGTTGGGCCCCAAAGCATCTTGCTTCCAGCTCTTTGGGAAGCTAACAATCAACTCGCTCTGCACAGTACTCTTACAGCCTACCGGGAACATCTCTTCCAAAGGCCTGTGAAACGCAGTTTCTTTGCAGGACTGATCTGGCGGAAGTAGAACTTCTGATCTGGGTGTGCTACATTGCCCTAGAGCTGAAAGGCACAACGTGCAGGCTTCTTTCCAAAGGGTGATTTGGGCCCCAAAGCATCTTGATTCCAGCTCTTTGGGAAGCTAAGAAACAACTCGCTCTGCACAGTGCTCTTACAGCCTACCGGGAACATCTCTTCCAAAGGCATGTGAAATGCAGTTTCTTTGCAGGCCTGACCTGGCTGAAGTAGAACTTCTGCTCTGGGTGTGGTACATTGCACTAGAGCTGAAAGGCACAACGTGCTCGCTTCTTTCCAAAGGGCAAGTTGGACCCCAAAGCATCTCACATAGAGCTCTTTGGGAAGCTAAGAAACAACTCGCTCTGCACAGTGCTCTGACACCCTACCGGGACCATCTCTTCCAAAGGCCTGTGAAACGCAGTTTCTTTGCAGGCCTGATCTGGCTGAAGTAGAACTTCTGCTCTGGGTGTGCTACATTGCCATAGAGCTGAGAGGCACAACGTGCAGGCTTCTTTCGAAAGCACGAGTTGGGCCCCAAAGCATCTTGCTTCCAGCTCTTTGGGAAGCTAAGAAACAACTCGCTCTGCACAGTGCTCTTACAGCCTAACGTTAACATCTCTTCCAAAGGCCTGTGAAATGCAGTTTCTTTGCAGGCCTGATCTGGCTGAAGTAGACCTTCTGCTCTGGGTGTGCTACATTGCCCTAGAGCTGAAAGGCACAACGTGCAGGCTTCTTTCCAGAGGGGGAGTTGGGCCCCAAAGCATCTTGCGTCCAGATCTTTGGGAAGCTAAGAAACAACTCGCTCAGCACAGTGCTCTTACAGCCTACCGGGAACATCTCTTACAATGGCCTGTGAAACGCACTTTCATTGCAGCCTGATCTGGCTGAAGTAGAACTTCAGCTCTGGGTGTGCTACATTGCCTAGAGCTGAAAGGCACAACGTGCAGGGTCTTTCCAAAGGGCGAGTTGGGCCCCAAAGCATCTTGCTTCCAGCTCTTTGGGAAGCTAAGAAACAACTCGCTCTGCACAGTGCTCTTACAGCCTACCGGGAACATCTCTTACAAAGGCCTGTGAAACGCCGTTTCTTTGCAGGCCTGACCTGGCTGAAGTAGAACTTCTGCTCTGGGTGTGCTACATTGCCCTAGAGCTGAAAGTCACAACGTGCAAGCTTCTTTCCAAAGGGCGAGTTGGACCCCAAAGCATCTTGCTTCCAGATCTTTGGGAAGCTAAGAAACAACTCGCTCTGCACAGTGCTCTTACAGCCTACGGTGAACATCTCAACCAAAGGCCTGTGAAACGCAGTTTCTTTGCAGGCCTGATCTGGCTGAAGTAGAACTTCTGCTCTGGGTGTGCTACCTTGCCCTAGAGCTGAAAGGCACAACGTGCAGCCTTCTTTCCAAAGGGCGAGTTGCGCCCCAAAGCATCTTGCTTCCAGCTCTTTGGGAAGCTAAGAAACAACTCGCTCTGCACAGTGCTCTTACAGCCTACCGGGAAAATCTCTTCCAAAGGCCTGTGAAACGCAGTTTCTTTTCAGTCCTGATCTGGCTGAAGTAGAAGTTCTGCCTGGGTGTGCTACATTGCCATAGAGCTGAAAGGCACAACGTGCAGGCTTCTTCCCAAAGGGCGAGTTGGGCCCCAAAGCGTCTTGCTTCCAGCTCTGTGGGAAGCTAAGAAACAACTCGCTCTGCACAGTGCTCATAGAGCCTACCGGGAACATCTCTTACAAAGGCTTGTGAAACGCACTTTCTTTGCAGCCCTGATCTGTCTGAAGTAGAACTTCTGCTCTGGGTGTGCTACATTGCCCAAGAGCTGAAAGGCACAACGAGCAGGCTTCTTTCCAAAGGGCGAGTTGGGCCCCAAAGCATCTTGCTTCCAGCTCTTTGGGAAGCTAAGAAACAACTCGCTCTGCACAGTGCTCTTACACTCTACTGGGAACATCTCTTCCAAAGGCCTGTGAAACGGAGTTTCTTTGCAGGCCTCATCTGGCTGAAGTAGAGCTTCTGCCCTGGGTGTGCTTCATTGCCCTAGAGCTGAAAGGCACAACGTGCAGGCTTCTTTCCAAAGGGCGAGTTGGGCCGCAAAGCATCTTGCTTCCAGCTCTTTGGGATGCTAAGAATCAACTCGCTCTGCACAGTGCTCTTACAGCCCACCGGGAACATCTCGTCCTAAGGCCTGTGAAACGCAGTTTCTTTGCATTCCTGATCTGGCTGAAGTAGAACTTCTGCTCTGGGTCTGCTACATTGCCCTAGAGCTGAAAGGCACAACGTGCAGGCTTCTTTCCAAAGGGCGAGTTGGGCCCCAACGCATCTTGCTTCCAGCTCTTTGCGAAGCTAAGAAACAACTCGCTCTGCACAGTGCTCTTACAGCCTACCGGGAACATCTCTTCCAAAGGCCTGTGAAACGCAGTTTCTTTGCAGGCCTGATCTGATTGAAGTAGAACTTCTGCTCTGGGTGTGCTACATTGCCCTAGAGCTGAAAGGCACAACGTGCAGGCTTCTTTAAACAGGGCGAGTTGGGCCCCAAAGCATCTTGCGTCCAGATCTTT